>NC_081407.1:542106482-542228982 GCF_030272615.1 Cryptomeria japonica
TGGGAATTCTTGTGTTAGTGGATAAGTTGTGAAGCCAGTGTGTTTGTGAGAAGGAATAAATATTTGTGTGGAAGCTATAAACCAGGCATGAGGATTCTTGTTGGCATTTGACACTCATCGGATTCATTTTGTTGTCATTGATGGCAACAAGATTAGATGGAAATCATTTACTAGCATTAGGAGGCATATATAGTCAGACACCAGCTTTGGAGCATTCAAGGCTACACCGGATTTGGAGCATTCAGGGCTACACCGTCTTTGGAGCATTTAGGGCTACACCGGTATTGGCACCGACATCAGTACTTGAAGGAAGCCGACATCAAGGAAGATTTATCTAGTAAATCATTTTGTAATTATTGTCATGTCCGACATTGAATATGTTTTTGTAATATATTGTAAAATGATCAACATAAGGCACATTGTTTGTAATGAGTATATAGGTCAATCTGCTAGGTCATTTTAAAGATGACATAGGATGCAACATAGGAGAATATAGTAGAACTGTATAATGGGAAGTATCTGTATGTAGATCATTTGTATGCATGTGTTATATCATGCAATGATCTGTAGATAGCTTGGAAAGCATTCTTGGAGTGTAATAACCTACCAAAATTGATTCAACGAAAAAGGGACTTAAAATATGCAAAGGCGTGGTATTGCATGCCCAGCGCGCTTAGTGGGAGGGGGGGGCCCCACGGTTCCCCCCACGGTTCCCCCCACTACCCTGCGGCCACTGCCGTAGCAGTGACCGCAGGTTAGTGGAGGGTACCGTAATGGTACCGCTCCCCACCTGCAGAGTTATTACTCTGCCTGCGGCCAAAGTCCCATGCAACGTACCGCGTGGTAATCACAGTTTCTCACATGCGATGGGGTTTTTTTTTTTTGAAACGCTTCGTATATATATATATATATATATATATATATATATATACGGTTTTATTTATTCATTTTATCTTATCATATTTTTTTTTTCTTTTCCAGGTTAATTTAAATAGATAGAGAGTAGATTTAACTTCAAGGATAAAATAAATTAAAATATTAAGTAGCAATGGGGTTCATTCTCAGGAATAATTAACCCAGAGGGATAAACAATCCAGGGAGAATAACTAGATCCCAGCATAGTGCAGAGGATTGAAACCCAGATGTGTAACTAAGGGTAATTCATTTTTTTTTTTGCTTCCACACAGAGATTAAAATATCCCAGAGAGTAAATCGTTTCCAGCTATGAAAGGTAGATGGATTTATGCAGGCTTATGATTGTATTTCGTTGGTATGATTTCAATCTTAAATTTACAGGGATGAATTTATTCCTACAGGAGGATTTTATTCATTCAAAACAAGATTTTGTTCATAGC
Source organism: Cryptomeria japonica (assembly GCF_030272615.1). Taxonomy (NCBI): domain Eukaryota; kingdom Viridiplantae; phylum Streptophyta; class Pinopsida; order Cupressales; family Cupressaceae; genus Cryptomeria; species Cryptomeria japonica. The sequence continues at coordinate 542,107,838 of NC_081407.1, forward strand.
AATGAATATTTTAATTCTACAGCAAAAACAACATTTTGATTATTCAAACTGACAAAATCCAAACTACAGCAAGCAAATTGATAGATAATTTTTTTTTTATTAACAGTATCAATCTACAGCAAGAAATTGAAAGACATTATTTTAAATCTTCAAGCTAACAGTATCCAATCTACAGCAAGAAATTGAAGGATAATAATATTATTTAATAGTATCCAATCTACAGCAAGAAATTGAAAAACAATAATTTAATTCTTCAACTCATCCACTACAAACAGATTTTCAACTAAGTTTAACAATATATATTAAACCTTGATCTAACAAATTTTTTTTTTTTTCAAATGAATCTAAAAAAATCTGAAACTAAATTTCTTATCAAGACTCTAAAAACAATTAATCTAGTTCTCATCAAATGATTTTAAACTAATTCTTTCAAAAATCTGAAAACAAAAGAATCTTATTCTCATCAAATGATTTTAAACTAATTCTTTCAAAAATCTGAAAACAAAAGAATCTTATTCTCATCAAATGATTCTAATTACCTACTTCTTATAAATTTTGAAACTAATTCTTTCAAGAATCTGAAAACAAATGAATCTCATTCTAACAATTTAATCAAATCTAATTGCAACAAAATAAGATGCATGAAAACTAAATTTGAAGAACCTGGGTGCTTGGAGATGGTGTAGAATCCTCTATGAATCTTCCTTGATCCTCCAAACTTGAAGAGAAATCCTCCCAAAACAAAATCTTGACTACAAAGGAAAAATTTACTTGCAGAATTTCTTATGGAATAGCCAACACTCATTTTGAAACTTGTACCTCTTTTATAAAAGAAATTTCAAATTCCCACTACCTAATTTTTAATTGAAAAAAAAAGAGATTCTCTCCCAATTTGGCCTCCATGCAAATTGATTAGGCTTAGTGGGAGGAGTTACATGCAAGGGTGGTGGAGAAGCCTCTAGAAGCTTCTTATTCCTCCTACAACATGTGCCTTAATTTGGGTGAGGGAAATTAATTAACCAATTAAAAATATATATGTATTTTCCATGTGTATGTGTGGTTTATTATTTTTATTCCTTTTCAATATTCATTCAATAGTTTATCCAAAGAAATATATAATAGAGTTTTGTATTTAAATCAAAAGGTGATAAAGGAGGGTTGTGACATGGAGGAGAAGAGATACCGATAGTAGTCTTCAGGGTTTATGAACTGGTACAAAGAAGAGATAGAACCAAAACTCTGTTTGGCATAGCGGATGCTTTTTGTGGGTTCATTTTTTGTTTTACTTTAGCAGAAGCTTGTAGTTAGCGAGACTCTTTAGTGATGAGCAATATTCTCTAGGCACTTTGCAGGCCCCCATTATATGTAATATCCTTTCATATGGCCAGTGAACTGATATTGTGGGTCACAAATCCCAGCGTGGTTTTTCCTCTTCAAGGTTTTCCACGTATAATTTTGTGTGTTATGGTTTTCATTTATATGGATGGTTTATTTGCTTCATGTTATATGTTTATTTGTTTATTTGTTTATATGTGTATGGTATAAAAAGATAAAATCTTATCTCACCAGCAAAACATTGATTCACCCCCCCTCTCAGTGTTCTTAGATCCCAACAATTGGTATCAGAGCCTGGTACCTCGGAAGAAGGTTAACAACTTGAGGAAGATCTTGAAACTAAAATCTTTGAACATGGATATGGAAAAGCAACTTGAGATGGCTCTTGAGGATTATGATGTTGAAAGGATGAAGAACTTAAAATTGCAAGAAGAATTGAACTCTGCAAATGAATTCATTCTTATCCAGCAAGAAAGATTATCATTTGCTCACGCCAAGAGGAAAGAACTTTTGCAAAACCCAGATGATGAGGAGAAGAATGCACTTAAGGAACAATTTTAGAAACTAAGTCAAGCAAACATGCTCATGAAGAATGAAATGCAAGATCTGACTATGAGATTATCAAAAGATATTGAGGAGAGAAAGAAGAAGGAAGATAGTCTTGTTATATCTTTGAAGAACAATTTGATGAATGTGGCAGATTGACTCATGAGAATAATCTATTGACAACTGATTTGGTACACTCCTAGAACAATGAACAAGAACTTGAAAGACAAATAACTACTCTGAGAGATGATCTGACTACTTCAAGTGAGTATAAAGAAAAATTTAGGATTAGTACTGCACAGTTGGATGACTTATTGAAAAGACAAAGGTAGACTGATGATTCTAGAGGACTTGGATTTGTACAAGGTGAAAGCTCTGGTACTGCAAATGAAGATCAGACAACCGGTATGCAGAACTCATGAGAACAAAGGAAAGAAGTAAGGAAATCTAATGCTTATAGGTAGATGTTTTGTTTGCAATAAATTTGGGCATATGGATAAACAATGTAGAAATAAAGAAAATCAAAACTACAATTTTGTTCCTAGTCAATGCACAAATTGTAAGAAATATGGTTATAGATCAGAAGATTGCAAAATGAATGTTAAATGTCATGCATCTGGAAAGTTTGGACATTTTGTTAATCACTGTAGGTCAAGGAATGACACCAAATTTGTCAGAGCAATTCAGAAGAACAATATTACATGTTATACATGCAACAAAATAGGTCATATTTCTAAATACTGTAGAAGCAAGACTCAACCAGTTAGAAATGATAAAGATAATGAGAAAGGAAAGAAGAAGATAGATGAAATACAAAAGGATCACACCAAGAGATGGGTTAGAAAGTCTGAAGAACCAAGTGGATATGGATCTACACCGGTAACTCCACCGGTAGAATAGGGTATTCCTCCACTGGCAGGAAATTCCACTGGTAACTGAGGCATAAGCCTTAGGGGTTGGTAAATTCATTGCAAAATCCTGCATATTACCCCAAAGGAGATCTAAAGAGATCTGGAGATTTGTGTTCATCATTGATGAAGGTTCACCTGACACAAGACTGTGAAATCGATATCCATTAGGGTTTTTCATGAAGCATTTATTACAGAGAAATATTAGGGTTTTATTCACTGATAAAAAGGGTAAGTGAATTCATTTTCACTCACCGAGTATTCAAGCATTCAGAGCAAAGAAAAGATGAATTTCAGGCGAATTAAGAGTGTGCAAAAGCATTGTGAAAGGATTTCAAACAGTTATCTGAGAAGCACTGAATCTTCCATCGACATTCACTTTTAGGTATTTTTCAAAAATGGCATCTGGATCTTTAGCTCCTACTTTCATTGCAAACCCCACCATTGTCAAAGTCAAGGATAGGTTAAGGATCGTATTCAAGGAGGTTCCCCTGATTGCTAAGGAAGAAGACTCTGTGGGAGCATTTTCTAGGGTTCCTGACGACATGATGTATGTTGAAGATGTGAGGGAATACATTCACTCCACCCTGGAGGATCTAGGCATAGAAGACATCAAAAGCATGTATCAATCTATGATATTGGGATACTTTAGAACCATCAAGCTAGATTACAAAACAATTTAGGATCTAGGGTTAACCAGTATTCTATACATATCGAAACTCAAGGATGAAGTCATTAGATACATTTTGAGTAGGGTTCACAACGAGTTCATCTGGCTGGATCAGCCTTACATGATCACTAAGGAGGCTATTCAAGAAATCACCGGCTTACCCAAAGTTGGACAAGAACCTGCCAAGAAAATTTCCAACATAGAGGTCGAGAAACTCACCGGTGCAACTCCTGATAGCAGATCAATGAGGATCAAAACAATCATCAACACTGATGTGAAATTTGCAAGCATGATAGTAGGTTATAAGGTAACTCAATCTAATCAATTGAATTCTGTTGCTAGTTCATGCATTCATGTTGTATATCAAATGCTGAGGAATAATGCAAAGTATGATTTATATGAGTGGATGAATAGTGAGTTGATGTTGAACCTTGGAAAGATCAAGGGAATCAAGAAAGGAACTTTTAGATATGGTAATCTCATTGTATGTCTGATGCTTTACTTCCTGAATGAGCTACCTAGTCTTGGAAAGAAGCGTTGGGCTCATGACATACCGATAGGTATGTAGATAAATGAAGAAATCACTGGTCTTGGTATGGCAGAGATGAGAAACTTTGGGGGTATTTTAGAACATTCCAAGAAAACATGAGGCAGAGGGAGAGAATATCAAAGAAAATTGTGGAGAAGTACTCCATTGATATTTGTTTTATGGTGAAAACCGATGAAACTCTTATGGAGGTAGTTGAACCTAGGACAATCTGGGTTACTGAGCTTGGATATGAGGTGGATGATAGCATTTTTGAACTCTATGCAAAAATGCTACTTGAAGCTCCATTGGATGACAAAATAGAGCATTTTGGCACAACAGAAGAGAAGGCCCTTGAAGTCAAAACTGATTTTAACAGGAAGAGAAGAGAGAAGAAAATAGAAAAGATGTCTGCATATGTACATGATGTCTGCATATGTACATGATGTAATTCATAAGATATACACTCAATTGGGTTCTGGATCCAAACCGACAGCAAGACCGACAATGGCTAGTACTGCAGAAGCGAAGAAGCCTGAAGCTTACATTTCTACCATCACTTCTGATTTTGACCTAGAGGACAATTAACCTCTAGTTTTAGAAGGGTACAAAGGAATAAAGTGGACCAACCATCGGTAGAGAAGAAGAAGGTGGAGCCTAGGAGGAGGCTTGTTAGAAAAGCAACTAAACCTACTGCACCACAACCTCTGATAAGAAAGCCTATACAAAAGAGGAAACCAGTCACATCTACATTGGCAACCCCAAGCAAAAAGAAGAAGAGTGATCATACTGAAACCGGTAAGACTAAAATGACCCGTGCTGAGCTAATTTATAAGAAATCCTTAATAGAAATTTTGAAGGAGATTCCTCTATCTTTGTATAATAAACTTGATGCTAGAAGACTTGATGCTATGAAGAGAGATAGGGAGATTAAGGAAGTAGCACTTTTGGAAATGTGTGGTTCTATAAACAATGAGGAAATGAAAAGATGCATAAATGTTGCAAATAGGATAGTTTTTAGTAGTAAACCCCGACATATAAGCCTTATGATGGGCAGAGTAAATGAAGTGATAAATGAGACCAGTAACGGTTGGACCAAATTCTTCCAGAAGAATCAATATTTTCTCACATCTCATGAAGAATTTCTTAAGGCAACAACTTCCACCATTCCAGATAAATCAAAAGGGAAAGGTATTTTGTATAGTTCAACTCCAATTTTGACTAAACTGGCAGTAACTATAGATATACAGACACAACCGACTAAGGAGAGTGTACACTCTGTATCGGTATAAACTATTTTAAAGCAAGACAATGTATAGGTTACAGGGAATATTGTGGATAATTCTCCACCGACAGTAACTGACACTACACCAAGAGGCGAAGCCACCAGTGCAAAAGAGATTGTAGAGGATAAGGTAAAGGGAACTGAATCTATACCGACAGTTAAAATTGATTCCGTGGAAAAGGTTTTGCAAATTGACACTTCTCAAGTTGAGAAGAAATCCATCATTGATATGAGTCCAATTGAGTTGATGATGATGGCTACTCAAAAATTATTGAAGGAGGGTACTACAGATAAGGGAATAATTGATCAATCAGTTACAATATTGTACAAATTGACATCTGATTGTAAGATTGAAGATGGAGCAAGCCCTTCTGGCAAGCTCAAAACTCTAACAAAGCATATTTCTAACAATTTTTAATCTTTGAGGCAGATTGCAGATCAACAGGCTTTAGGAAGATTCACTACAGCTAAGAAAGCCACCTTTGACCAGATCATTGAAATAGAAAAATAAAATTGAAGCTAAACTCATTCTTATTGAGAATTGTTTGAAACAAGGTACAAATATCTATAGGGTCTATTTTAACATAGGAATTCTTATAACAAATGTAGATAGCAAATTAAAGGAATTACATGATAAGGTAGCTAGCATTTCTAATTCTTTTGATGGATTAACCACATTGACAACATTGGTTGATGGACAAATTTTGTCCTTAGAGAACCAATTTTTTTCTTTTGAGAAGGAGAGAGATAAAGTCATTAGGAGAGCAAGAAGTCTTAGAGGATTGGTGAGTCCCAGATTAGATTCATTGGGTGTTCAAAAGAGAGAGTGCATGGACATGATTGCTAAACCCACACTAGCAGAAGTCAAGGAGAAGGAAACACTTACCCACTTACTAATTGGACTAGCATCCATATCTGACACCTTCAAAATCGACTGGGATACATATCTTCAGTTGTTGGATAAGGCTTACCCAAAAATTTTGAAGTTGGTCAAGCTCCAGTGAAATTAACAGTATTCATTTATTCTTTTGTTATGAATTCTTTCAATTATTTCACTGATCTTTGGCATTGATGCCAAAGGGGGAGTATGTATATATGTGAAAAATATCAGAAAATATCACATGGGAAGGATATCAGGATATCAGAAGGAGTGTATTGCTTAGGGGGATCATATTTCAGTTAAACCGACAGAGAATCCATTTTTCACATGAGTGTTGCCATCAATGCCAAAGGGGGAGATTGTTGGCAATTCACACTCATCGGATTTATTTTGTTGTCATTGATGGCAACAAGATTAGATGGAAATCATTTACCAGCACTAGGAGGCATATACCGACAGACACCGACTTTGGAGCATTCAGGGATACACTGACACTGGCACTGACATCAGTACTTGAAGGAAGCCGACATCAAGGAAGATTTATTTAGTAAATCATTTTGTAATTATTGTTCTGGCTGACATTGAATATCTTTTTGTAATACATTGTAAGCTGACATAAGACATATTGTTTGTAATGGGTATATAGGTCAGTCTGCTAGGTCATTTTAAGGATGACATAGGATGCGACATAGGAAAATATAGAAGAACTGTATAATGCGAAGTATATGTATGTAGATCATTTGTATTTGAGTGTTATATCATGAAATGATATGTTGATAGCTTGGAAAGCATTCTTGGAGGAGAAGAGATACCAGTAGTAGTGTTCAGGGTTTATGAACCAGCAGGAGATTGTAGTCAGTGAGACTCTTTAGTGATGAGAAGTATGCTCTAGGTAGTGTACCTTCTTGCATGTGCAGGCCCCCATTATATGTAATATCCTTTCATATGGCTAGTGAACTGATATTGTGGGTCACAAATCCCACCGTGGTTTTTCCTCTTTGAGGTTTTCCACGTATAAATTTTGTGTGTTATGGTGTTCATTTATATGGATGGTTTATTTGCTTCATGTTATATGTTTATTTGTTTACCAGTTTATATGTGTATGGTATAAAAGGATAAAATCTTATCTTGCTGGCAAAAAATTGATTCACCCCCCCCCCGCCCCCTCTCTGTGTTCTTGGATCCCAACAATTCTATCTTTTATTTTATATTGATATATGTATGTATATATAATAATTATTATAGAAGCTTAGTTAAAGCAATGATTGAAATTGAGTTACTTGTAGGATATGCATTCTTGAGTTGTTAGAAACTTGATAATATTTATGGTTAGATTTACATACATGTATGTAATAGCTAGGATATTTATATGCTATGATATGTATCTTTAGTATGTAGGAATGATTGATTTGGTTAATCTTGGGGTTAGGATAATCTGTGGATGGGAATAACCTAGTTAGTCATTCTATTATCAACCTTATAGGAATGTTATGGAAATAGAATAAATGGTTAGTTTACCAAATAGATAAATAAAGTGGGTGGACATACAACTCACACTCTAAGTACTAGGTGATGAATTCTTTGGCCAAAGTAGTGTAGGTTGCCACTGTCTACACTGTCAATTCACTATGATCCAGTTTTACATACTAAATAGGGAATGACATAAATATAGGTTGTAGCCAATGTATGGTAGCTCTAGTTATGTAGGACACAACACTATTCTCATAAGGCTATTATTTTGAGGTCACCAAACCAATATCTTTGTTGAAGGGTCAAGTTGCTTCTATTAGAAGAGGCACGAGAGACTGTAAAGTCTTGGTAGGGTGGAAAAGCACTGGAGTGATGCTCTTCCTCATGTAGTTGGTGACTGATATTTGAGGATGTATGCCAGCAAGGACATCTAGACCATTTGTATTACTTATGTTTCATTAAGCTCATAGAAGCTTTGTATGTAATCAAATATTCCTAAAGTAAATGGAAATTTGAAAAGGAAAAATTTAAACACTTTTATAGGATTATGAAAATGATATTGTATATGATTTATTATGAAATGGAAAAAGTTGAAATGAGATTTATTTCAAGTATGCATCTTTTTTATGAAATGGGAAATGAAAATATTTATTACTTGTATGTTGGAAATTTATTTCATTCACTTTTGGGTTAAAACTTAGTAAATTGTATGGGTAGAACAATGGGCATGTTACAACAAAGTTTAAATCGAACAAGATATACATGAAGATAAATGATAACATCAATACTCAAGTGGCAGCCACGACATCAGATGTGGATCCTTTATGTAATGCCCCGTCAGGAACCCCAAAGGAAAACCCACAACAAGGGTGAAATGATTTTTTTTTTTTAAAGTATAAACATAATAAGTGCATTAAACACAAAATGCACGATAACACAAGCAAAAGACTTACACCAGAATTCCTTAAGGGTTACCAACAAAGAATTAAAACCAAAAGATAAATTCCACAATAAGGTTAATCCAATAATTCATCATTAACTCAATGATCACAAGAGGCCATAAGCAATACAGATTACACCCTTGACAGATTGAAAGGATACAATATAATTTCTCTTCAATAAGCATGTACACATAACATCAAGGAAAGTTGATAAATAACATCCCAAACTTAGGATTGCATTGCTCTTCCAATACATGGATTCTCAATATACATATAAAGATACAACTTAACCAATTACAAGGTTGCAAAAGATCATGATACAATGATCACATAGGTCTCCAAATAACAATAATCTCCAAACATGAGATAAGCATGAGCCATGAACCACATAAACACCTGTGAAGCCAATCCTCGCATGAAGGTACAAACAAGAACATCCGATGGGAAGTGGCACTACCACCCGACCATGTAATTCCCAAAATGGAATCACCCCACTGTGCTAGGAGATAGTAGAGGACCCTCAGCCAAGAAAAAGTATGACATGGTCTACAAAACAATAAGACTCCATGACAACACCATATGACTCCACAATAATCCAGGTGACTCAACATCACAAATACACAAGTGAACCTAAAGAGAGAGTGTCATTGCATAGCTTATTATGATTACCGTGGTCGGCCTCCATAGGTCCCGACCCCCATCTTGGGTTACCCTAGTAACCTTTCCTGAACCTCCGGCTCCAACTAAGTCTCATGTAGACCCTACCAACCTTTCGTGAAGACAAGGTGGTCAGTTTTCCATTCCAAGCCTTCTCACTACATTATGAGCCCTGTACAAGCACTCACCTATGTGCGAGGTACAATATCTTATTTAATGTTATGAGCTACCAACCTAATCAATTAATTAGATTATCACTTTATTATCTGACTTTTGATGGGTTATCCTGCCAACCACTTTGGGGGCAACCCCCACTCGAAAGCCACTCTCTCAAAGGACACTAAACAAACATGGTCACTCCATGAGGACCCTATAGTGAAGCAGACAACCATAACACCACTATCCAAAAATAAGTGGTCAAAACAAGGACATACTGACTCTTAATTAATCATAAGGCAAAGACACTACATGGTTAAGACAACGAAGTCACCATATATCACTAGGTAAAAGGTACCAAATATGCCACCATAGGACAACTGAACCACATACCAGAAATAACACAATATAACTCTTGCAAGGAAAGCTAATTTCACTAATTCCGCACTCACACAATCTTTGAGAAAATCAGCATCATAAGAACTTGCAACATCATTGATTGAAAATTAAATAAACACTCTTTTACGACATTCACATCTATTCAATTTCCAAAACAATATTCCATCAAGAATGAAATCCATATTTATTTTTCAACCAGATAACAATATGAATTATACAGATGTATAATCGATTTCCATAAAACATCCAAAATCTACCAATTTGAATTACTAATTCATCCCTTGATTTCAATAAATAAGTTTATTAAATCCACATAATTAAAATCACTTGGAACTTACTATCTTTATTTAACATTTAAAAAGACAACTTTAAAAATATTCCATTTTATACAAATAAAATTCATAGCACAAAACAAGTTGCACTGCGAGGGTACAAGTGTCACGCGGGGGCCAAGGCCAACCCGCAGTAGTGCTGTTGGTGAGGTAGCAGACAGTACCTGCAGGTAGTACTGTTGGCAACTGGTAGCAGGCCTACCGACTGGTAGTGCTGCTACCACTGGTAGCAACCACTACTGACCAGTAGAACTGCTACCAACCGGTAGCAGTCCTACCGACCGGTAGTACTGCTACAACTAGTAGCAGCCGCTATCGACCGGTAGCACTGCTAGGACCGGTAGTACTGCTACCTGCGGGTAGCAGACACTACCGACCCGCATGGTGGGACTAGCCCACCACGGGTAAGGTAAAGTACACATAACATAATCACATGCTTCCAAAGCATTCAAAAATCAATATGCCACAAAACTGTTTAAACATAAAAATGATTCATTCCCTGATCATTTCACGGGCACACACACACACACAGTGCCAAGATCTAAATTCAAAGGGATATTTACCAGTAAGGTAAATGGTGAAATAAAAATCACACAAGAACCCAATAGATAATGATTTAGGCAACAATAGAAGAATTCAACAGGTAGGAGAAGGATTAAAATCAAATTTCCTTACTTCCATACACAGGAAGAATTCCTTGCATCAAGCAAAAAGCAATAACCAATTTTTGCCAACATAAACCCCAAATCTTGGGCAATTAGATACTAGGAAGCACACAACAACCAAATCTAATTCATTCTATTCCAAATATAAGAGGTAATTCAAGAAGTTGATTTTCAAGAACAAAAACATACAACAAATAGAGAAATGAACCATTTCTTTCCTATAAGAAATCATATGATATAAGCTTCACAAAATCAACAATAACAGGCACTCTTCCAATCATTCCACAAGAATCTACAAAGAGATTTGCATTTTTCAACACACAGGAAGCAACTAAAATATTCAAATTTAAATTTCAAACAAGAAGAGATTATCCAACCTTGAAGAAAACTAGCAAGCAAAATGATGGAAGAATCCTAGTCCTTGCAAACCAAATCAAATTCCAGTCCCTCCTTCAAAATGGTTTTCCAAATTTCTCTCCCAAATTTTGTGCCTCCTCTTCCCATGAATTTCCAGGAATATATGGGAAAAATAATTTCAACCTAAACTTTCTAGGTTGAAAGTTTTCTCTACCAATTAGATTAATTTATTTAAAAAGTAAAAATAATCAGATTTACCTTTATCCAAAAACAATTCTTTTCCAATAAATAAAATACAAAAGTCAAATGGAAAGGTAAAAAGAAAAACTTTTTATTTTATTTTCTATTTTCCATAATACTTTCCTTCAATATAATCATTTAATACTTAAATGGCTGGGCAATAATTTGTTTCCTTCCACAAAATATATTAATGGAACTTTACACAATGAAATAAGCCATTTAACCATTTAATCTAGCAAATCATTAATTTAATTAAATCAATAATCTCATAGCATAATAATTAACTAATTATGCTAACATAAGATAGCATCATTCGTTCAATTAAATAACCATTTAGATGAACGAAAGCATGCAAAATGAAGAATAATCAAATTACGACTCACAAATGACCAAACCAAAGCACTAAGACTCGCATACCGGCCAGACAAGAAAGACACCCGACTGGCAACACTCACATGAGTGTAACTGTGGGTCAAGTTAGGGTCCAACAACTATCTCCTCCACTCCCATCAGACATATAAGGAACACTCAGACCCGTGAAACCAGGTGGAGTCGATACCCCGTACCTACCCGGTACTTGTACCTACAATGTCTTGCACCAAAGAACCACACGTGCATATAGACATATATATAGACATATATATATATATATATATATATATATATATATATAGAGAGAGAGAGAGAGAGAGAGAGAGAGAGAGAGAGAGAGAGAGAGAGAGAGAGAGAGAGATGGCACACACACCGATGAAGGAGAATCGTGATGTTCTCTGTCTCATCAGAGTGAGTGAAGAAAAATCATCTCCTTGCATCCCATACACATGCAAACACACAACACATAAATAACGCATCGCACATATAAGGTAAGAGTGTCAGTCCATGATAATGATCCATAAAATAACATTAATTATAAGCATTGAGATACTGCATAAAATCATACACCACAGATCTAGATAAAGCATGAAGTAACATTGCATAAAATCTAAATCAATATACAATAATGTTTCACTAAAGTCAATCAAAAACGTACAAAAAGAGTCTGATCAAGGAGGGGTACTACATTTTATCCAAATACTTTAGAAAATAATTTTCTCCTCTTTTTGAGTTTTTGCATAGAATAATGAAATAATTAGTAAACAAAAATGTATTGAAACTTCATACCATCTAAGAAATTGATACCTTCAAACCTTTGCCATCTTATCATGATCCCAAAGCCTTTTGCCAAATATCATCCTCAACCCAGTCATGATACTGAGAAGTGTTATACCTTAAGGAGTAAGACTCAAGATTTTAGTGATAACAAACCATATCTATAGATAGTGTGAATGAAAAATTAAAGTAAACAAATCCATACCTCCTCCAAATCAAAACCTTCAAATCTTTACTAATCCTTTGCCGTCTCATTCTACTCATGTGATTGAGTCTGAGCATCTTGCATATTCTCCCAATGACCTTGGTTTTGAGTCCAATAATGTTGAGAATGTCATTGATAAACCTATACCTCCTAAGGACCCATGCATTTCCTTTGATCCTAGTGAGACTATTGTTGCACTTGATGGCCCACTACATATCACTATAAAGATCAAAGAAAAACTCTCACGAGGTGATGCAGGAGCATTAAATAAGGCATAATGCCATTTGTGTTAGTTTTGGTTGATTAGGAGAGTTTTGGTCTAATAAGTTTGTAATAGGTAATTTAGGGTCATTTTATTCCATTTTGGAAGGACTTGTGTCAATTTTGTTGATATTGCCAAAAATTGTCAATGTAGCTCAAAAAGATGTCGAGCAACTTTGGCAAAAAGTATCAAAATGCTATTTTGTTAACAAACTAATCCAAAAGTGGTTGAGAATAGTTGGACTTGATTGGACATTTATAAATTTGGATCCCAAACTCATTTGGAGAGGTTGGTGAAATTTTGAATGAAGATTTTGAATAATTGTGGAGCAAAATTTCTTGTGTTTTTCTATAACAATCCTATTCTTTCACGTTGTACATACATTTATCAGTCTAAAACTAATTTTCTAAGATTGCCTTCTATCTTATCTTTTAGATGCAATTGATTTGATCAGTTTTCATTTTGATTCGTAGATGTTATTCATTTTTTTGCAAAAACTGGTAAAAACCCTACCTAGGGTTACCAGTCAATTAAACAAATGTAAAACCAAGCCCTCCACTAGTGAAAATTTCCCAAAATGGGTGGAGAGACTCAAAATGATGCCATGTACCATATTTTGTATTTGCAAGTCCTAAAGTTGCAGTTTACACATGCTAATAATTGACTATTGGAATGATTTTATTGGCATATAGGAGTGTCATAATAGAGGAAAGAAAATTTAGGTGCTACAATGCATGGATGGGTTATCTTACCATAGGAAAGGGGAAGTGAAATGTGTGCAAAGTGTTGGAAAAAAGGCAAAAAACTGAGAGGGGGGTTGAATCCGTTTTCTCAAAATCCTTACTTAACTCAAATACAATTTTAAATATGATAATTAACAGTGAAAGCATAAATCAACACCATATCAATAACACACATAACACCAAGATTTTTGATGTGGAAAACCTGGTTAAGGGAAAAACCATAGTGGGAACCTACCCACAATATGATGATACCATGTTAGAAGTATATGAAATATTACAATGGGGGATGCACATGCATTCAGGCACACCACCTAGAGCTCACTACTCAAAAACAATAACAACAAGGGCTACAGCCCTAGGTAAGACTCACTGTCTTATAAAAGGATTCAAATTACATCCGAAAGATCATGAACTAATATAATAGCATCTCCTCATGCCTATTTATAGTTCCAGTTAAGCACATATACTGCTCTTCGCACTTCTTCACACTTCTTCGCACTACTTGATTGGGTCTGAAAGATGAAAACATTATTCACACAGAGACACCTCTGTCACATGAATATTACATTTATTTATACATATCATCAACCTATCTTTCAAGGTTGGCTCAACACACATCACCAATAATCATACACACTACAAAACTATCTGCAGACCAAAACAATGTTGGGTAAGACATAGTATGGACCTAAATCAACACCTTGAACATGAAACACCTCCAATAATTATGCCTCAAACATCCGCAACATGCTACAATCACCATGTCAGCTAAGAACATGAAGAACACCACCGGATCAAGGAAAATCATCAATAATGCGCACAATGATCAATACAGACCACCAACACAAATAAGAAATGATCTAGAAACATTTACAAGCATCATGAATTACCACATAAATATCTGCACCAACACCACTTACTAGAATCTCTATCATCATTATACCAAACTTCAAGAACATTAACTACAATGACTGACAAGTTGAAAGATTCACTTGCGGACCTCCAAATCACAAACCATATGAATTGAGGACACACCAAAACCTCCCAAATACTCTGCCAAATCTACAAACCAATATATTGCAACACAGAGCAATGCAGAGAAAAATACAGAACACTTATCAACATCATACAATTGAAAAACCAACCGCAATACCGAATCTCATAACTCAATCAAATATTCATACAGACCACTGAAACTTGAGCTGAATCAACTAGAGATATTTATCTCAAAACCCTGTAAACCACAACAACTCATCTACACCACACCAACCAAACCAGCTCATTTAATCTGACTGCAACACTGAAACACACAAAGGAATATGTTGACAACAATGACAACACATCACTCAATGAATCGAAACACATATTTGCACATTATCCCAACAATCTCCCCCTCTGGCATTGATGGCAACATATGATGTGAAAAAAACACTAACAAAGAAAGAACAGCTCTAAACAATCTCTCCCACAATACAAATATTCTCTCCCCCTTAGATAATTACACAATTTTTCACATGAATCTCTCCCCCTTTGACATCAATGCTAAAGGCACATATTTGCACCACAAAGACTCACTAACTCAAAAATCTCTCAAATCTGAACATATAAACCACAACACTGACTACTCCCCTTGAGTAGCAACCACTTCATCAATCCAGATCACAAGATATGAGTGTGAAGTCCACCAAACTAATGCAAATCCATGCATCTTAATTTTTATCAGGAGGGGAAATCACTCCTAGCTTCTCTCTGAGATACTCAAAAGTATCCTTAGGCAAAGGCTTCATGAAGATATCTGCAATTTGTTCCTTTTTAGATACATACTCCAATCTGACTTCCTTCTCATTCACCTTCTCTCTCAAGAAATGAAACTTGATTGATATATGCTTAGTCTTTTAATGTAACACCGAATTTTTAGAAATATTGATAGCACTTAAATTATCATAGTATATAGTAGTAGGATCATCGGAAGCAACTTTGATATCCCTTAACATTTGCTTCATCCATACCACCTGAGTACAATTGCTAGCAACAACAATATACTCAGCTTCTGCAGTAGATAAAGAAATAGCATTCCGCATCTTACTCATCCAAGAAACCAATCTCTTTCCTAAGAAAAATGCACCACCACTAGTACTCTTTCGGTCATCAACATCATGCACCCAATTAGCATCTGTAAAAACACCCAAGGTAAAATCACCATCTTTAGGATACCACAAACTAAAATCAGTTCTCTCTTTCAAATATTTGAAAATCCTTTTCACAAGAATACCATGATATTCCTTAGAATTGTCTTGAAATCTAGCAACAAGACAAACAACATTCATAATATCCGGTCTAGTCTGAGTCAAATATAACAATCCACCAATCATAGATCTGTATCTGGTATGATTCTCTTTAGGGGATTCATCATCCTTTGTCAACTTACATCTGATCACCAAAGGAGTACCAACAAGTTTTGAATCATCTAAACCAAACTTCTTCAACAATTACTTCACATATTTGGACTGAGATATGAAAATACCTTTATTTGACTGTGATTTGCAATCCCCAAAAGAATTTTTCATTTCACCAATCATAGACATCTAAAACTCATTCTGCATCTCATCAACAAATTTCTTACACAAACTATCATTCCCTCTAAAAATAATATCATCAACAAAAACTTCAACAATCAAAATATTATCATGATCAATCTTGAATTACAGATTACTATCAACAGTACCTTTATTGAATCCAAGATTCAATAAATACTTATCCAATCTAGCATACCAAGCTCTAGGTGCTTGCTTCAATCCATACAGTGCTTTCTTCAATTTGCAAACCATATCTTCCTGATCTGTCAACTGAAATCCATCCGATTGCTCAATATAAACTTCTTCTTCCAATTCACCATTAAGAAAAGCTGACTTGACATCCATCTGATAAACTTTGAAATCTTTGTAAGTAGCATAAGCAAGAAATAATCTAATAGCTTCAATTCTAGCCACCAGAGCAAAAGTCTCCTCAAAGTTAATTCCTTCCATCTGAGAAGATCCCTTGCAAACAATTCTTGCTTTGTTCCTAACAACTTCACCTTTTTCATCCAATTTGTTTCGGAAGACCCATTTAGTTCCAATTACATTTTTTATCCTTAGGTCTAGGAACAAGAATCCATGCACTATTCTTTTCAATACAATTCAATTCTTCTTCCATTGCTTTAAACCAATTTTCATCTTTGCATGCTTCATTAACATCCTTAGGTTCAATCTTAGAAATCAAGCAGTATTCTTCAACAATTTTTCTTCTAGTCATCACACCTTTATTATTATCTCCTATTGTAGATGGAGGAAATGGATTGAATACAAGATTCAATCTTCCAACATCCAACAATGAAGTTTTTCCTGCAAAACACACACATGTAAATTGAAATCTAAACTAAAACCACACATGCATGCTATCAAACTCTACTCCATTGCACTCCTGTTCCTCAAGATTTCACATTTAATATATTTTCTCTCAGAAGCACTTATGCAAAAAACTATGAGGAAATGGAGATTTGAGAATGCAAAGATAGCAGATAAGATGTCAAGATAATGGGATGCAAACTGACATAAGTTTGGCGCATAAAGATGAGATACCCAAATGAGAGAGGGGGCCTTGTTTAAATAGATTTTCTCCAGGTGAGTTCATGTTGTGGGATGAATATGTGATAATGCAAGATGAGTGGTATAGGGAAGATGAGTTCTAAATGGGAAATGGTAAGTGATAGGAGGGGATATTAAAATAAATAGAGAAATTGTATAAGGTGAATGCATGGAGGCGTATAAATGAATATGATATAATGTTTTATTTAATAAATTTAATAGATAAACAATGAGATATTAATAATAATATAATGAAATATGGAAATTATGAATAATGAATTATGGAGAGAAAATAGTGTAATAATAAGGATTCACCTGATGTTCAGAGAAATTTGAAATTAAATGAGGACAAATTAATGGAAATTTTTATGTGTCTACATTTTGCCCCTCTTTGAGACAATGCAACCTGCTGTGTTGTTTCAAATAAAATGATCAACTGATATATGCCCCAGAAGTGTCTTGGTAAGGATGATGATTGATTGGTTATGCCCTCTCGAGAGATTGATCGAATAGATTGATGGAGATTGGTCTCTCGATAGACCGCAGGAGAGAAGATTGGATGATTGATATTGCACAAGTGATTAGGTTGCGATGTACTAAGAACCATAAGAATGTGAGTCGCTTTAGGTCCGACCTCTTGCATCAACAACTAGAAGGTTTTTGGCTTCTAAAACAAAAGGTGTCTAGTAAGGGCATCCGATCGAGTGCCCATACATGCGGCAGCATACACTTTGTTAAGGAAGGCTCCCAGCCTATAGAGGTTGCACTCTATAGGGTTTATGGAGAGACATGCCATCGGTATGAACTAATCAGCACTCGTTGCTTGCAACTTTCATCACAAACACATTTATTTATAGTGGTTCAGAAGAGCTTGACTTTAGCCCATTACCACTTGGGTCGTTCCCTCTCACTGAGCCTTAAGGGCTTCTCGGGAGGCAGCCCTCTAAAAGGGAAAACAAAAAAAAAAGAGTCTATTGCTCAAGACACAAAAGACACTGGTTAATTTTAGAGCACCAATTCGAAATGTGATCTAATCTAAAAATTAAGTAATCAGTTTGAAATCACAAGTTCTTCGACATGCTTCTTGCACACAAGAACATTAGTAGTTTCAAAATTATGTCTTCGGTACACGAAAATGAATGCCATAAGAGGGAACCTTCAACCTACACAAAACAAAATTCCAAATATTAGTCCCTGAAATCGAAAGCTCAATCAAAAAGCCAAACACTTTCCATACTAAAAACACACTAACATATTAAAGTAAAACTAATCTAAATCTAAATTACATTCTAATCTAAAATCTAAATTAATTTAAAAACCTAAAATTAAAATCTAATTTAAAAATCTAAGACTTCACATTAATTCTTAAAAAAAAAAAACTAAATTAAAACTAACTTTTAAAAAAAACTTAAATTAAAACTATTTTAAAAGCTACCTTACAAACTATAAAAACTAAAAAGAAAATACTAAAGTAAAACTAACTTAAAACAAATTGAAAGAACTAAGAACTACCGTAAGGATACTTGTAGAAAACTTAAAATTTCAAAAGCAAAAAAAGCCCTTTCACAAATATGATATGTGTTTTACATGCAGCATAATAATGAGGCATGTAGGTAAATATGGGAGGTGTTTGAAAGGCACGTGAGCTGCTTGAAAGGATGCCTAAATAAGAGATATGAACTGTTGACAGAATGCAATGTGAAAGCATAGACCAGAATTCAAAAACCGTTTTTATCTGCCCAAAGCGTGGTCATAGACAAGGCATTAATTGTTTGACAAGGCGATATAA
Organism: Cryptomeria japonica; assembly: GCF_030272615.1. Taxonomy (NCBI): domain Eukaryota; kingdom Viridiplantae; phylum Streptophyta; class Pinopsida; order Cupressales; family Cupressaceae; genus Cryptomeria; species Cryptomeria japonica. The sequence continues at coordinate 542,126,979 of NC_081407.1, forward strand.
ACTGGTTATTCAAAATTAAAAAAAATGTGGATGGGCTTCGGCCCTAGCTCACCCGGTCGTGGATCACAACTTAAGGCGTGGGTATGCTCCCCATGGTCTTGAGTTCGAGTCCCCGGCTGTGTTAACTCTGTGTGTGTTGCTACCTTGTGAGTGGGTTGTACACACTGGGGGATTAGTCTTGCTTCGGCAAGGACACCTCCAGATTCCACGATAGTGAATATAAAAAAAAATGTGGATCACAAACATAGTAATTGAAAAATTTAAATCTGCCAATAAAAGCAATGCAAGACGTGAAGCATAAACCAGATGTGATGCATATTTTAATTGTTTGACATAATAAAAAAATGTGGGCTGCAAGAATGACAATGTAGGCTGCAAGAACAATGATTGCAGGATATGTGCAAGAACATACTGGCTGAAGCGACTCAAAACTTCCACACAGAGGTCACTAACATCTCTGCAAAGTGTGCCATTGTAAACAAGGCAGTTTTGACAAGTTGTAAACTGTATGATAAACCCTGTTAACTATTTGATAAAATATCATAGATAAATGGTATCCTGAATGTCATGATAACAACCTGTATGCATGCTGAATCCAGTAAAAACTGTCAAACAATGTGTGAAAAACAAATGATCTCATGCATGACAAAGTCATTCACATGCATAGAGAACACATTTGAGTGTGTATTTGCCTCCAATTCAAATAAGACTACTTCTATCAAGCGCAAACAAGGTCAATACATGGACAAAGGGTTGTCCCACAGGGCGTGCCAGATGTAGATGGAGGAAATGGATTGAATACAAGATTCAATCTTCCAACATCCAACAATGAAGTTTTTCTTGCAAAACACACACATGCAAATTGAAATCTAAACTAAAAACACACATGCATGCTATCAAACTCTACTCCATTGCACTCCTATTCCTCAAGATTTCATACTTAATATATTTTCTCTTAGAAGAACTTATGCAAAAAGCTATGAGGAAATAGAGATTTGAGACTGCAAAGATAGCAGATAAGATGTCAAGATAATGGGATACAAACTGACATAAGTTTGGCGCATAAAGATGAGATACCCAAATAAGAGAGGGGGCCTTGTTTAAATATATCTTCTCCAGGTGAGTTCATAATGTGGGCTGAATATGGGATAATGCAAGATAAGTGGTATAGGGAAGATGAGTGGCAAATGGGAAATAATAAGTGGTAGGAGGGGATATTAAAATAAATAGAGAAATTATATAAGGTGAATGCATGAAGGCGTTTAATAAATATAATATAATGTTTTATTTAATAAATTTAATAGATAAATGATGAGATATTAATAATAATATAATGAAAGATGGAAACTATGAATTATGAATTATGAAGAAAAAATTGTGTAATAATAAGGATTCGCTCAGTGTTCAAAGAAATTTGAAATTAAATGAGGACAAATTAATGGAAATCTTTATGTGCCTACACCTATGATCTGATTTTCTGAATGATTCAACCTCACATACCTGGGAGTCTCTCAATTTTCTGTCTTTTCCAGAGCAATCTAAATTAGATTCTAGGTCTACACTTGCTTTCCTTTATCAGAGATATCATTCTGATCATCTGAATCATATCTGGAGCATCTAGGCTGATACTCATTTCCTTCATCAACTTTGACATTAGCACTTACAACTATCTTTCTCAATCTCTTATTATAACACTAGTAGGCCTTGCTCTTAGTAGAATAACCAAGAAAAAATCTTTCATTAAATCTAGCATCAAACTTCCCTAGATCTTCATCTCTTTTGATATATAATTTGCTTCAAAAAAATTTGAGATATCTAATTGTAGGAACATGACCAAACCATAACTCATAAGGGGTCTTACTAGTATCACCTTTGATATGCATGCGGTTAAGAGTGTATACAGTAGTACTCACAACTTCTCTCCAATAGATATGTGAAAAATTTCCTTCCAACATCATGGTTCTAGCATCTTCCTAAATTGTTCTATTCTTTCTCTCCACAATACCATTTTGCTAGGGAGTTCTAGGTGCAAATAGCTATCTCTTCACTCCACACTCTTCATAAAATGCATTGAACTCACCGGAAGTGAATTCACCACCTTTATTAGATCTCAAGCACTTTAGCTTTAATCCTATCTCGGTCTGAACCATGGATTTGAAAATCTTGAATTTCTTCAAGGCTTCAGACTTCTCCCTTAAGAAAGTAACCCACATTATCCTTGAATAGTCATCAATCAACAACATGAAGTACCTATCTCCCTACAAGCTTCTCACTCTAGAAGGACCACACAAATTAGCATGCACACGATCCAATAATCCATTAGAACTATACTGTTTTCTTTTAAAAGTAACTCTTGTCTACTTCCCTAACTGACATTCCTTGCATAACAGATTAGTAGGCTTTCCCAACTTAGGAAGATCTCTCACTTCTTGAGTAGAACTTATCTTAACCATGCAATCAAAATTCACAAGACACATCCTCCTGTGCCATTACTAGCTTTCATCAATCTGAGCAATCAAACAACTTTTTCCACCAGCATTCAAGTGAAAGATATTACCTTTAGTCTTTATCCCTGATGCAATCTCAATTCTGAAACCACTTAAGATTCTACATTTGTCATTCTTAAATTGTAAATCATATCCCTTGTCATCCATATGTCCAACACTCAAAAGATTATGCTTTAGACCTTCTACATACAAGACATCATCAGTATTGTGCTTACCATCAAGAGAAATGGAACCTCTTCCATGGATTATACTAGCTTTGTCATCCCCAAATATTACTACACCACCATCATACTTTTCCATACTCACAAACTTACTCTTATCACCTGTCATATGATGAGAGAAGCCACTGTCAATAACCCATTCATCTTTCTCTTCAACTTAAGCAACCAAATCTTTCTCCTCATTAATGCAACTAGTAGAATCAGTAGGCATTGGATCATCTTCCTTGATAGCAATAAATACCCATTCATCATCACCTAAATTTATTTTCTCAGATTCATCATCTGTCACACCTTGATCAACAACATAATAACATTTCTTCTAAAATTTAGGCTTGTATGTCTTCTTAGGAACTATTTCCGGACACCTTGAGGTAAAATGTCCTATTTTATTACATGAAAAGCATTTAAGTGGTAACTGTTGTTCTAAAAAATGAGAAACCCAAGTTCACCTGCAATCTATCTATGAAATATCCAATCTCAATCAATGGAATGCTTCAGGGCTTGGACAACATAACATAGGATCCTAATGATCCTCCTACACTTCAGGTTCTACTAGACCTAGGGAGGACACCCTTTGATGCATAAAATACAACCAATTATAGACATATGGCATCAATAAAAACAAATGAATCTCAAAAGGCTCAACAACAAGGAGGTTACTGTAGATGGGCTAGATCTACATTGACATCTCAACTAGATTGGAGCATGAGATAGGTGGAACATTACCACAGAACAGAAAGCAAAAGATATTCTGATTTGATTTTTTTAAAAAGAAGCAAGTAACTTCTAGCTATAAAAGATTAGTGCCTTAACTCGAGCATAGAGTCAATACAAAAACCACAAATGGAATCCAAGCTGCACATCAGATTCATTGAAAAACATATATTAATGCCTGACATTACTACATTCTAGACTCAATATAAGGATCATACATATCCAAACATTGACCTAAATCCAAAATGATTGTTCACAGAATTTAAACTCTTCCTTGAAGAGTACCTAAGAACACCCATTACATTCCCACTTTGAGAGGACAAACCCAAACTCCCTTAAAGATTGGATTTATTGAAATAAGAGAAGACCTAGAGACAATCCAATGCAACTGTATATATGCCTTACATATATGTGACCTGCAACTAAGAAACAATATGCGAGATGTATCTCTTCAAAGACAAAAGAATAGGAACATCAACAATTACAGCTAAGAAAATTACATGCAAAAATGGAACCCCTCTTGGAAATCTCCTTTGGAGAATTTCTCCAAAAAATTGGAACCCCTCCAAAATGAGAAGACCCCTGAATAAGAAGGAAGAGAAGAATTCGAGATTTCATCTCTGACAATGGCAACTACCAAATCTTTCAACATTAACTGCTCACACACTTGGCTTGCAGTAAATCCTCTCTAACAAACTAAAAAAATCCTTCTGAAATCCTGAGGCAATTGTCCTTGAGATAATTGACGTGTGCAACAACTAATTGTAGAAACAAACTCCTCAGATTGAAAGCTTTCAAATGATATATAACACTTGTATATTCGTGCAAAAAATAACCCCTCAACCATCAATCTCTCTGCAGGTCAGTCATTAATTTATCTTGCAGATTAGTCAGGCACAACAGTCATTTAAATCTTTTAATTTTCTGCACTATAGCCAGGACTATATATTTAATTTTGACCTTTTCCTTGATCCTCCCTCTGCGCTCTACCATGTGGCACCCCCTGATTGGCTCCGGAGTCCCTGTCCTGCCACCTCAGCACGTCTTGGACTCACTGCTAGAATGAAGCTCTTCTTTGTCGCTGGGTCACGATGGATATTCATCGAGCCATTTCCTATCACGGTCTAGCAACAGCCGTTGATCTTCCTCAGTCTTGCTCGATCCTTAACTTGCCCCTTTTCTGCACGTTCTTTGTCGCTGATCCACGAGGATTAACCAATGAGCACTTTCCGATCGCGGATCAACGACCACCGTCGGATCTTTCACACCACCGTCCGATCTTCCTTGATCTTGCTCAACTTTTACCTTTCCTGAGCAGCTCTCTTCTTCCACATGTCACTCTTTGGTTTGTCTATGCATCCAGCTGGCCACAAGACCTACCACCTCATCTTTTGTCGGACCCACCACAACCTTGGCGCGCCTTGTTGCCAAGTCACGATGGATACTCTAACGAGCGGTTTCCCATCGCGACCTAGCGACCACCGTTGGATCACTTCGATCACCCCTCGATCACCTCCAACGTGCTCGACCTTTAACTCGCCTTAGCTGCTCGTTGTCGGGTCCCACCACTTGGTCGCCATGTCATGAGGGTATTTATTTTGAGCACTTCACAACCGCGATATAGCGACAACCATTGATAGTCCTGGAATTTTACTCCACTGTTGATCTTCCTCGGATCTGTCGTTGGATCTTCTGGATTTGCACGACCCTTAGCCTCTTCTCGCTAACCTGTCCCAAAATTTGGGCACCTTGAGATGCACGCGCACGCGGGGTCCACTGGGCCACGAGCCACCTCTTGCCAAAATCCCTTAAGCTTTGACACTATAGAAGTGTGCGACTTTGTATTTAAATACAAAATATTTCCTTGCCACAACCAATGTGGGATAAATGTTTATACTTGGCGACATTAACATGGAAGTTTCTCTGGCCTTTTAAAACCCTCTTTGGCACCCGAGTAAAAATGCTTTACACAGGTCGATTGCATTTGCTTTGATGTTTATTTAACCCATGTATCACAGGCACGCGAGGGGAGGATTGCTGGCTCTATTTTTCATGCCCTCAAACTAGGCGATTCAGGTTGATTCATCAGGAGGTCATTTGAAAGTGCAGAGCAGAATTTTAAAACGGGCCACTCAAATTATCAAATTTTATAGGTCCCAATAGTGGCTCTGATTGGGGATGGTTGGTTGCAAGATCAACACAAGAATCCAGAATCTTTGGTAAAGAAGACCACCCAAAAACAGATCACATCTCTTCTTCTAAAAAATAGGGGTTCCTTATTGAAAACCACACAACAGAAAACAAAGCAACTGTACAATAAAGAATTTATTTATAAAATGGCCCTGAGCCATGAAAGCTGAAGCCAAGTCTTTCCCTTATCAAAAATCTGATTGTCATCACTTGGTAATGTAAATGATCTGAAGCAAATACTGATCATCAGAGAGGTGTTTGTATTGTGACACACATCTTTCAACATGCTTTTCCAGTCAACATTATATGCATACTAATTATGAAAATAATTTTCGACCTTACTTTCATGATCAACTACTGAAACATATCCATTCTTTTCATCATCTACTACATGCAATAAATCAACATCTTTAATATCCCACTCTTGAAAAAATGAATGTACCTCTGGTTCAAACGCATAATCCGAAATAAGATTTGAACATTCACTCATCTTTGCATGAAAAACTTCAAGATGAGGTTCAAACATACTAGCAGGAAACTCATTACAAAAACCTTCATCCTGACACATGTTACTGCTGCATGGAACGATATCAACCTCATGAACAGGTTCACCATTTACAACATCTAGCATATCTAGTATCTCTTCATACAAGGGGTTAGAAATAAAATGCAAACCCTTTTTGTGAACATTATGGCAAAGCCACGGCTAGATATGATCTATATCAACATCAAATAAATCATTAGAAATTTTCCTATTCCAAACATCATCCATTCTGTTGTCACAATCATCTTTATCTAAAAAGGAAGAAACAAAATCTGAAATAAAATTGTCTTCAACATTCCATTTGTCACAATCACAAGGATTGACACTATGACCATCATTTTCATTGGAATCATCTTGGCAAGGAATATCAACATGTGTATTAGGGTAACAATCAACTTCAACAGTTTCATCATTGTTGCTAGCATATGAGCAATTATCCACATCTTCACAAGCAATAAGCTCTTCATCAGCATATGCAGAAATATTTTCAAGATTATGCACATCAATATTTATGTCAACAAAAGAATTACTACTATCTTTAGTTGTATCTTCATGACTGTGATTCTCACATTCTTTTGTTGATAATTCCTTGTCATAAGACTTCTCTTCAACCTCTGCTCAAACATGGTGAGTATTTGCAATTTCCTTCATGTCATCATTAATTGATGCATTCATTTGTTCAATCCTTTCAAGAAGAGATGCACGCCGTCATTCAACACTTTCATGTTTACCATGCTATACATTAGTAACATGTAAAGACCACTCCTCATCACCATTATTGTTTTCATCATCATCATCCTTATGAGATGCATGATTAACTTCATCAGATGAATTCCCAACATGTTCACTTAAATTTTCACATTGCAGAAGGTCTTCATTCATAACTCTAAGGTTCTCCAACATTTGAACTTTCTTGTCCACAACTTCAAGAGCTTCTCTAAGTTCTACAATCGCCTGCAATTGCATTGCACTTTGATGTTCAATGTGACATTGTTTATAATTTTGTTAATCAATGTGGGTTGTATTTTCATTACAATCATGTATACCATTAAAATCTTCTGAATTAATTTTGTGCTCAACTTTCATATCAGAAAGATCATCAACATGATTACAAGAAGTGAAATCTGAAAATATTCTCACTTCATCTTCAACACAATTGGCATTATCAATATCTATATGAGGATCAACCATTGTTTGCACCAAACAACTCTGATTTTCATTTGGAATTAAATTATTGGCGTTTCCAACACAAGTATGAATACAAAAGCTTTGAACATTGCTTCTCACTTCACACTTAATTGGATCATTACAAACATTATGACAACGGACACCGGCAGATAAAAAACCTTTAGGAATACCATATTTTAAGTTTTTCTCTATGTCCATGGCTGTCACAAAAGTCCAATGTAATATCTTTGGCTCTTTATCCCTCAACCTATAACTCATCTTACTTCCAAAGGCATCCAAACAAATCACTAAAGACACTTCATCATTTAGTCTATACCCTTGTGGGATCTCAGCCAGTGCTTTGGAAAATCTGACATTGAAGGCTGGCACTAATTAACCTTCCTCAACTCTAATCTCCATCTGCTTCCTCAGCATATCATTAAAGTTTATTCTCTGAGCAAATTTCTTGAGAAAAGATGCAACTAATTCTTCCCATGAGGGAATAGAAGCTTCCTACAGAAATGAGAACAAAATCCTGGCATCTCCTTTGAATCTTTGCACAAACAACTCCATGCAAATATCCTCATGGTAGATATCATAGTCATTCATTAAATCAACAAATTTTTGCACATGCATTCTTGTTGATTATTTCTTGTCCCAATTAAACAACGGTAAGTGCTTCCTAATGTCACTTGGAATCTGATTCGGGTAACCAGGTATGCCATCAAAACAAAATGGCACATAACCTTTAATAGATAAATTTCTACAACAATCCATTACTAGCTGCAACCTTGCTTAAATACATTCACTATTTTCAACCAATAAGAATTATTGCAGCTAGAGTCTATCTTCCCTATTATTCAAAATACTTCAACCATGCTTTTAAGCTAATAGGAGCATGCAACCTAACTTATTCTTTTTCCTTCTTAGTGCTGAAACTCACTTGGTAAGGAACAAAATTTCTTACAACCTTTAATACCAATTTTGGTAAATACCTGGATATTGCAGCTGATGTTTTGATATTTGGTGAGATCTTTCTCAGACCTTCTAACATTGTACACTGATCTTCATACAAATTCGCCACCTCCTTCACAGAGGAAAGTATCTTCAATAAATTTCATATTTCCCCAGCAGAGTCGCCATTTTTGTTGTTCTTAAAAATGAGAAACCCAAGTTCACCTGCAATCTATCTATGAAATAGCTAATCTCAATCAATGAAATGCTTCAGGGCTTGGAAAACATAACATAGGATCCTAATGATCCTCCTACACTTCAAGTTCTGCTAGACCTAGGGGGGGACACCCTTTGATGCATAAAATACAACCAGTTACAGACATATGGCATCAACAAAAGAAGATGAATCTCAAAAGGCTCAACAACAAGGAGGTTACTGCAGATGGGCTAGATCTACATTGACATCTCAACTAGATTGGAGCATGAGATAGGTGGAACATTACCACAGAACAAAAAGAAAAAAGATATTCTGATTTGATTTTTTTTAAAAAGAAGAAAGTAACTTCTAGCTATAAAAGATCAATACCTTAACCTGGGCCTAGAGTCAATACAAAAACCACAAATGGAATCCAAGCTGCACATCAAATTCATTGAAAAAGATATCCTTGCATTAATGCTTGACATTAATACATTCTAGACTCAATCAAAGGATCATACATATCCAAACATTGACCCAAATCTAAAATGATTGTTCATAAAATTTAAACTCTTCCTTGAAGAGTACCTAAGAACACCCATTACACTCCCACTTTGAGAGGAGAAACCCAAACTCCCTTAAAGACTGGATTTATTGAAATAAGAGAAGGCCTAGAGACAATCCGCAACTGTATATATGCCTTACATATATGTGACCTGCAAATAAGAAACAATCTACGAGATGTATCTATTCAAAGATAGAAGAATAGGAACATCACCCATTACAGCTAAGAAAATTACATGCAAAAATGGAACCCCTCTTGGAAATCTCCTTCGGAGAATTTATCCAAAAAGCTAGAACCCGTCCAAAATGAGAAGACTCCTGAATAAGAAGGAAGAGAATAATTTGAGATTTCATCTCTGACAATAGCAACTACCAAATCTTTCAGCATTAACTGCTCACACACTTGGCCTGCAGAAAATCCTCTCTAACAAACTAAAAAAATCCTTCTGAAATCCTGAGGTAACTACCCTTGAGATACTTGAAGTGTGCAACAAGTGACTGCAGAAACAAACTCCTTGGATTGAGAGCTTTCAAATGATATATAACATTTGTATATTCAGGCAAAAAATAACCCCTCAACCATCAATCTCTCTACAGGTTAGTCATTAATTTCTCTTGTAGAGAAGTCAGGCACAACATTCATTTAAATCTTTGAATTTTCTGTGCTATAGCCAAGACTATATATTTAATTTTGACCTTTTCCTTTATCCTCCCTCTGCGCTCTACCACATGGCACCCCCTGATTGGCTCTAGAGTCCCTATCCTGCCACCCCAGCACGACCTGGACTCACCATCGGAATGAAGCTCTTCTTTGTTGCTGGGTCATGATGGATATTCATCGAGCCATTTCCCATCGTGGTCTAGTAACAGTCATTGATCTTCCTTGGACTTTCTCAATCCTTAACTTGCCCCTTTTCTGTATGTGCTTTATCGCTGATCCGCGAGGATTAACCAGCGAGCACTTTTTGATCACGGATCAACGACCAATGTTGGATCTTTTGCACCATCGTCCGATCTTCCTTAATCTAGCTCAACTTTTACCTTGCCTAAGCGACTCCCTTCTACCACGTGTCACTCTTTGGTTTGTTTGCGCATCTAGCTGGCCACTAGACCTGCTACCTCATCTTCATCGGATCCATCACAACCTTGGCCCGCCTTGTCGCCAAGTCGCGATGGATACTCTAATGAGCAGTTTCCCATTGCAACTTAGCGACCACCATTGGAACTGCGATCACCCCTCGATCACCTCCAACCTGCTCAGCCTTTAACTCACCTTAGCCACTTGTTTCCAAGTCTGACCACTTGGTCACCATGTCGCGAGGGTATTCATTTTGGGCACTTCACAACCGCGGTATAGCAATAGCCATTGATAGTCCTGGAATTTTACTCCATCGTTGATCTTCCTTGGATCTGTCATTGGATCTTCTCGATTTGCATGACCCTTAGCCTCTTCTCGCCAGCCTATCCCAAAATATGGACACCTTGAGATGTGCGCGCATGCAGGGTCCACTGGGCCACGAGCCACCTCTTGCCAAAATCCCTTAAGCTTTGACACTATAGAAGTGTGTGGCTTTGTATTTAAATACAAAATATTTCCTTCCCACAACCAATGTGGGATAAATTTTTATGCTTGGCGACATTAACATGGAAGTTTCTCTGGCCTTTTAAAACCCACTTTGGCGCCCGAGTAAAAATGCTTTACACAGGACGATTGCATTTTCTTTGAAGTTTATTTGACCCATGTATCACAGGCACGCGAGGGGAGGATTGTTGGCTCTATTTTTCATGCCCTCAAACTAGGTGATTCAGGTTGATTCATCAGGAGGTCATTTGAAAGTGCAGAGAAGAATTTTAAAATGGGCCACTCAAATTATCAAAATTTTATAGGTCCCAATAGTAAATTTCCTTAATACTTACCTACTCCTTTAGGCAATTTCCTAGAAATAAGCACTTCAAGCTCCTCAAGTTCTTTTTCTCCTTCTCATATCTAGATACCCTTCTTGAAGAACTTTCTCCTGGATCATATCTCTGCTTTCCAAAAATAGTAGCTTTAAATGTAGATTTTATCTTAGGAAGAGAGTCACCACACTCACTCAATTCAATGGCAGCAAGATTTCAAATCAACATGTCTCTAGTCATGTTAGTCATGGTTTGGATCTCCTCAATAGAAACAACTTTGTGTGTGTAAGCAGGAGGCAAGGATCTCAACACTTTAGCAACAATATCTGATTCTTCCAATACTCCACGGACACATCTGATATTGCACACAAGCTCATTCACTTTTTGCATAAAAGAAGTAATTTTCTCATCTTTGCCCATCTTCAACAACTCATAATTTCCCTTCAATCTCTGCAACTTGGCAGTCTTCACATGACTGTCACCTTCATACAAAGTTTCTAACTTCTTTCAGATCTCATGAGCAATTTGCAAATCTATCACATTAGTTATTTTAGAATCAGTCAAGGGACTCAACAATGCTTCCTTTTCCCTAATATTGTATTTAGCTTCCTTAGTCTCATCCATAGTTGTAGGACCAACATTCGAAGGAATGTTATACACATTTTTAGTAATCTTCAAGTAATCTTCACCAATGCATCTCAAGTGACACTCCATCTGACTTTTCCAAAGAGTATAGTTTGTTCTATCAAATCTCAGACTATCTTTCTTATAGTTTGTCATTCCGGCTCACCTCAAGTGATCAAGATTCTTTGGAGGAACTAGCTCTGATACTAATTTTTGGCAACAAAGAAGAAAATTGAGAGGGGGGGGGGGGGTGAATCAGTTTTCTCAAAATATTTACTTAAACTCAAACACAATTTCAGATTTGATAATTAACACTGAAAGCATAAATCAACACCACATCAACAACACACATAACACCAAGATTTTTGAGTGGAAAACCCATTCAAGGGAAAAACAATGGTGGAAACCTACCCACAATATGATGATACCCTGTTAGAAGTATATGAAATATTACAATGGGGAATGCACATGCATTTAGGCACACCACCTAGAGCTCACTGCTCAAAAATAATAACAACAAGGGCTACAACTTTGGGGAAGACTCACTGTCTTATAAAAGGATTCGGATTACATCCAGAAGATCATGAATTGATAGAATAACATATCCTCATGTTGGGTTATAGTTCTAATTAAGAACATATACTTCTCTTCATACTTCTTCACACTTCTTTTCACTACTTCACTGCTTCCGAAATATCAAAATATTATTCACACACATACACCTCTCTCACATGAATATTACATTTATTTATACATAACATCAACCTATCTTTCAAGGTCAGCTCAACACACATCAACAATAACCATACATGCTACAAAACTATATGCAGACCAAAACAATATTAGCTAAGACATAGTATGAAACTAAATCAACACCTCAAACATGAAACACCTTCAAGAATTATGCCTCAAACATTTGCAACATGATACAATCACCATGTCGGCCAAGAACATGAAGAACACCACCAGGTCAAGGAAAATCATTAATAATGTGCACAATGATCAATGTGGACCACCAACACAAATAGGACACGATATAGAAACATCCACAAGCATCATGAATTACCATAGAAACAGTCACACCAACACCGCTTACTAGAATCTCCATCATCATTATATCGAACTTCAAGAACACTAACTGCAATGACTAATAAACTAGAAGATTCACTTGCGTACCGCCAAATCAAAAACCATTTGAATTGAGGACACACTAGAACATCCCAAATACTATCAAATATGCAAACCAATATATTACAACGTGGAGCAATGTGGAGCAAAATCCTGAACACTGATCAACATCGAACAACTGAAAAACTAACCGTAATATCAGATCTCATAACTCGATCAAATCTTCATGTGGACCACTGAAACTTGAGTTGAATCAACTAGAGAGACTTATTTCAAAACCCTTTAAACCAAAACAAGTCATCTATAACACACTATCCAAACCAAGTCATTTAATCTGATTGCAACACTGAAACACACAAAGGAATATGTTGATAACAATGACAATACATCACTCAGTGAATCCAAACACATATTTTCACATTATCCCAACATAAAGGTCTTACAAACCTGTTCATAGAATTGTTAATCATTTGGAGCAATTAGAGGCTAGTATGTAATGACTGTCCTAAAGGGACTGAATCTAACAGTGAAACCCATAAACAACGTCAAAATAAGATAGAGATTTTTAATGTGGAAAAACATTGTACACCTAATGAAAACACTTTGAATATGAGGTGTAAGGGATTCCAAGTTAGTGTTTGTGGGTTGAAACCATTTGTATTTGTTTGGCATAATCCATTTAAAATTGTCATTCCTAGTTTCAACAAGCAATAATTGTAAAACCCAAGAATTGGTATATTTGTTGAGAATCAACATATGAAAATTGTTCATGATCCTATATGCCATCTCACAAGGTCCATCCATGGCTATTGGAGAAGTCAAGCATAGTAAATTCCAAATGTTCTAGGGAAGTCCAAAGTTATGGGTCTAGAGGAAAGACCATGAGTCACACCAACAGTGGACTTGGGATCATTTTGTCATTTGTGAGTTGATGTCCTCAAAAAGTTCCTTCCTCTACATCATGAGGAGTGCTCATTGATCTAACGTGTATGGAAAATGGGATTACTGAAGTATACCTTTATACTTTACAATTGCATAAATTAACATATGATAAATTTGATGTGGTGGTCAAGGTGTATGATGGTTTCTTTCCCTACTATTGGTTTTGTATTACGAGAAAATTCATCAAAACTAGGATAAATAGAATAAAGGATAAATCATGAAACCCTATCAAATTATTGGGTTCCATAATATCAATGAAAGTGTGCAAATAAAATAATCTAATTAAACTAATTAAACTCTCTATTGCAACGTCACTTCCATTGTCCTTCTACTTCTCACCAAATGCTGGCTCTTAGAGTCGCATTATTAACCTACAATATGACACAAGAATTTGAAGATCGTGATTATTTAAAATGGGAGAATGAACCTCAATTTATATATTTCAAAAGGAGAAATTAAACGATTCAGATGGATTTGAGAACAAAATTGATAAATGGTTGAGATCACTTGAGTCAGAATTGATTGGGAGTTAAACTCATTTGATTGATGAGTTGACTGAATAGATTGATTAGTGAAATGAATAGATTGGGGAGATAACTGATTAGATAAGTCTGTTCAAAAAAGTTGATTGATGAGTTAACTAAGTTAATTGAATTGATTGCCCAGTCAGAAAAAGGTGATTGACAGTTAGACTAAAAGTTAGTACTAGTTAGGAATTTGAGCATGTGTTGTAGGAGATTTTTATGAAATTGCATTTGATTTGCATTTTATTAAAATTTGGACTTTTGAAAACATGAAATGAAATGCACATTATTTTAAATTAATTGAAATTATCATTTAGGGAATTTTGAATTTTTTGAATTTTAAGTTAGAAAATAATGAGTTAGATAATTAAATAACTTAAAGAAATTATTTATTGATAGGAACTTAGAAATTGAATTTAATTAAATAATAAAGATTATTTAATTATTTAAAATTAATTAAATAATAAAACTATCTAATTAATTTAAAGAAAAGGAAGTTAAATGATTAAATGATTAGAGGGAAATTGAATAATTAGAAATAATGAAGAAATGTGATGATTAAATTAGTTTAGAAGAGCAAAAATTAGATTAATTAAATAATTATATAATTAATTCAAATGAATAATTAGCATGTTAGTGAAGAGACAGTTTTAGGTGTCTACATTTGCCCCTCTTTGAGACAATGTTGGAACAATATTGTTTCAAAGAAAATGAACAAAAATTCCTCCCCCAACGACGAATAGTTTGTGTATTAAAGGGATGAATGATCTTTTGAAAGAAGAAAAATGTTACATGAGAGATGAAAGAATGATTAACTTGATGATATGAATGGGTTTGATTAGTTGGTAAAAATGGTTGGAGTGATTTATAGATTGATTGACTGATCAGATTGATTGGATTGATCGGATTGATTGGATTAATCAGATTGATAGGATTAATCGAATTGATGGGATTGATTGGATAAAGATCAAGTCTAGTTTCATGAAGGACACATTTGTTGGCATATGCACACTCCAATGAGACATTTTAGGTGATTGAAGGTTTTGTCATTGATGGCAACCTTGTAATCCTATGGCTCCGACAAAGCATTATATTGGCAAGGCATTACACAGACAAGATAGTGCACCGACATCAACAGATCACACTCTACACTGGCACTCAGGACACCGACACCGACACAAAGAAAGGAAGTATACCGGCACAGAGGCCAACAAGATTCTGTAATATTATATTTTGTTTATTGTTGTAAAAACTTTGTAAGCAGACTTGGCATGTTGTAAAATGACTCTTATATATAAAAGAGATCATTGTAGACATTTAGTAATAATGTAAGGAAGGAAGAAAGTGAAGAAAATGATGTATGTGAAATATTAAGGCAGACCTATTATGCGAAATATAGGTTGAAGGGTTTATGTAAGAAGCAGAGCAGCAACTGGTACTGGATCAGGCATTATAGATGCTATTGTAAAGCAGTACAAGATATTGGATTTGTATAATCCACATTGTAAGTCAGTGAGACTTCCCATTGAGCAGTGAGCTCTAGGCAGTTGGTCTTCCTGCATGTGCAAGCCCCTATTGTAAGTAATATTCTCTTATTGGCCAGTGAGTGAATATTGTGGGTCACAAATCCCACCGAGGTTTTTCCCACACCGGGTTTCCTCGTTAAATCCTTGTGTTATGGTGTGCTTTTCATGTGGATGTTCTTAATTCTGTTTATTACATTATTTCTTGCATACCGGTACACTGTTATAATATGTTCTGCATGTTTTAAGATAAGAAATTCTAATTACCGGTTAGATACTGATTCACCCCCCCTCTCAGTATCTGTGGGACTCCTAACAATTGGTATCAGAGCTTGGTCCTCTATTTTCTGAAGCCTAACAGCTTGAAGAAGATCTTGACACCGGTAAAGATGGAAAATCTAATGATGCAACTTGAAGGAGCTCTTTCAGACTATGATGTAGAGAAA
Source organism: Cryptomeria japonica (assembly GCF_030272615.1). Lineage (NCBI taxonomy): Eukaryota > Viridiplantae > Streptophyta > Pinopsida > Cupressales > Cupressaceae > Cryptomeria > Cryptomeria japonica. The sequence continues at coordinate 542,143,122 of NC_081407.1, forward strand.
TTTAAAAATATCAAACTAGAAGATGATTTAAGGGCAGCTCAGAATATCATTCAGGCACTTCAAGAGAATCTTACTGTTGCAAGGAATAAGAGAAGAGAACTTTGTGAAAAATTGCAAAATGAGAATGATGAAAAGGAATCACTTAATGATCAGATAAGCAAGCTGAAACAAGAGAACATGACAACAAAGAATGAGATGCAGGATATGACTATGAGATTTTGCAAAGAGATTGAGGATAGGAAGAAGAATGAAGAAGAATTGACCAGAAGACTAAGTGATGCAGCAAATGAAAACACAAGACTTAGCTATGAAAATGACATGTTGAAGATAGATCTGATGCACACTCAGAATGACTCAAATGAACTGATGAGATAGAAAGAAGTCCTAGAAAGAGAACTAGAAACTGCAAATCAACATAAAGAAAAAGCTCAAAGGAACTTGGCACCTTGCTGAAGAATCAAAAACCTAAAGGTGACACTTTTGGAATTGGCTTTGAAGTTGGTGAAAGCTCCAGTATTGCAAATACTTAGGATCACATCAAACCGGTAAGACAACCTAATGCTTATAAATTCAATGGAAAATGCTTTAACTATAATAAGTATGGTCATAGAGAAAATGAATGTAGATCTAGAAATTATCATAATATCAACACACCCACCGGTCAATGTTCAAAATGCAACAAAGTTGGTCACAACTCTGAAAACTGTAGAATGAATGTAAGATGTTATGTTTGTGGAAGATTTGGACATTTATCTAATCAATGCAGAACATAAACCAACATAGGTTGTGGGAAAGCTATTCAGAAGAATAATGTGACTTGTTATGCATGTAACAAGATTGGGCATATTGCAAAATTCTGTAGAAGTAAAGGATCACTGCTAGACAACAAAAGTTCTAGCTTGAAGGGTAAAGAAAAAGTTGAAGAGGTTAAGCAAGAATTATCAAAACAATGGATTAGAAAAGCTGATCTAAATATTGGGAATACTCCTCCACCGGCAGGACAGAGTGATGCTTCATCGGCAGGACAGAGTGATGCTTCACCGACAGGACAGAGCAATGCTCCACCGGCAGGAAGTTCTTCATCAAATTGAAGAAAGTTTCCTTGAGGGTTTGGCAATCTAATGACACATGTGCTATTACTCCCTCGGTTAGAGATAAGAAGTTGGAAATTACTTGTTACCGACACACAATGTTAAGTGAATACTTAATGGACATGCATTTAATGTGGTATATGGCGAAAAGATACTATAAATTCGAGGTTTTGGCTCCATTTCATTTCATCGAGATTTCAAATTTACGAAGAGCGCGAAGATTCCGAGCTAAGACATTTCGAGCAAGAGGCAAGAACACTTCAAGCAATCATCCATCCTAAAGGCAGTAAAAGTTATTTTATCATGGCATCCACCTCTGCAATTAAATATATAGAAAACCCTACTGTTGTCGAAGTTATAAAAAGACCTAGGCCCCTATTTCAATTAGTTCCCGAGGTAGCAAAGAAAGATGATACCTTAGGTGCTTTTTCTCAAATTCCTCAGGGAGTTGTCTATGCTGAAGACCCCAGAATTTACATTCATTGTAACATTGAGGAACTAGGAGATGAAGAGATTAAAACCATGTTTAAAACTATGATATGTGATGAATCCGACAATGTAAAAGATGAACACAAGATCATTGAAACCCTAGGATTTACAGAGATCCTTAGAATTCCTGAATTCCTCAAGGATGTGATTAGGATAGTCTTAAGCAGGGTCCATGGTGAATTTTTCTGGCTAGATGTAGTCCACAAAATCACTAAGGAAGCTGTGGAAGCTGTCACAGGGTTACCGACCACCGGTAAAAGACTAGACAAAACTAAGAAGGTATCCAATGACCTAGTTACAAACCTAACTGGTGCCACATCCGATAAAAGGTCCTTAAGAGTAAATGATGTAACAAACATTAATGTGAGATTTATCAACATGATATTAGGGTATAAAGCTACTCATGCAAATAGACTTAATTCAGTTTCAAGTTTATGCATTAAGAGTGCTTATGATATGGTCACAGATAATGCAAAGATTGATGTATGTGAGTGGTTAAATGACGAATTAATTGACAACTTAGGAAAGATTAAGAAGGACAAGAAAGGAACTTTCAGGTTTGGAAATCTACTAGTATGTCTGATGCTACATATAACCAAGCAGGTTCCTGGTATAGGCTACAAAGAACTTGGATATGATATACCGGTAGGCAAACAGTTAATATAACTATTCAATAACATGGGAGAAGACAAGGAAAACAATATCCATGATTTCTTTCAAGCACTAAAGGCCAAAATGAAGAAAAGAATCAGGTTATCACAAAAGATTGTCGACAAATATAAAGATGAAATATGCTTTGTAATCAAGAAGGATGAGATCTGGATGGAAGCAGTCATCCCTAGGACAGTTTGGGTAACAAAAATGGGTTATAAAATAGATGATCATATAATTGAAACATATGCTAAAGCACTTCTGGAAGCCCCTAAAGAACCTAAGGAAGAAGTATTTGGTAGTGCAAAAACTATTGAAAGCCAAATACAATCTAAGAAAAGAGTGAAAAAGGTTGAGGCAATTGTAAGAAAAGGTTCCAGACAGGCAAAGGTCATCAAAGAAGATGTGTTAAAGCAAATCGGTATAACAGAGGATGAGTTAGCAGCTCCACAACCTGAAACTCACCTATCACCGGTAGGTACTTCTTCGGAGAGTGACATGGTTGCAAATTTCAAAAGAGTTGTAAGGAAAAGAGATCCCTCACCAGCAACCACACCCTCACCTAGGAGGACAAGACAAAAACAACAAGCAGTGAGATCTCCGGTAAGAAAGGCTACACCAAAGAAGAAGAAAATGACACCCAAAAGGAAGAAGAGGACAAACAAGGACTTGGCTCCTCTTGATATACTGTTGAATGAAATTACAAAGGAAGGCAAATTGAAGAATATAGAGAAAATATATGACACTCTGACAACTGATGAAAAAGAACAAGTAGAAAAAATGTTATATTACATATGGATATGTATAAGAAATTTTTGATGGAAGTAGTAAATGAAATTCCAGATGAACTATTTAAGAGACTGGAAGCAAGTAGTAATAGAACTGGACAAGAAAATAAATATTGAAAAGCTACTTGCTGTATGTTTGGTGAATTCACTCAAAGAAATTGATGACCTAATTACTCAAGCCAATCGGTCAGTATTTTCTGCTTCACACTGACACATTGCTTTAATGGTTGGAAGAGTTAATGAGGTGACTGAGGAGACAGAAAATGGATGGGATATATTCCTAGTTGAAGAAGAAAAACAAAAAGAATACAGGAACCCCAAACCTATAAAGGTATATCAAAAAGAAAGAGACAAGGGTAAAGGTAAAGTTGGTGGACCACCTAGTATCAAGGTTAAAGACAACTTACCCCCACCTCCTTTGATTACTCCACTGGTAAAAACAATAGCTACAAAAGATCAACCGGCAGTTGAAAGTATGGATGTAGAGGATGGTAATCCTAATTCTGAAGTCTTATATACTATGGATGTTGATACTCAAAAGATCAACATTGTGGTAGACAAAGATACAACTGATAAGACTGACATGGCTAGTGAGCCTCCAACAGCAGAGAAAACTGATAACACACAGGAGAAACTGGCAGATGACAAAGAGAAAAAGGTAGAGACTTAGACTCAAACTGAGACAATGCAACAAATAGAGAAACAAACAGAGCAAAAGGCTCCTGAACAGGAACAGGAACAAAAGGAAACAGTGCCACCGACAACTGCAGAAGTAGAAAAACCATTGCTTAAGGAAATGCAAACACAAACAGACCTACCAGAGATCAATACAAGATTGGTTACTTCCACTGGCAGTACTCAGAATGTTGGTTCATCATCAGGCTACAAATCAACTAAGTGACTGAGGTACTATTAGATTCAATTAAAAAGATAACAGACTGCAGCTCACAAGCTTATAAGGCAATAGATGATACCATACCAATTTTGAAGGTAATTGCTCCTAATTGTAATATAGACAATAAATATTCTTTAGGACAACTTGATACCTTGTGTAAATATATCACAGAAAACATTGAGAAAATAAAGGAAGAGACACTAAAGGATAAAGTAGAAATTGAAAATTAGAAATTCTTTGATGAGCAAATAAAGAAGTGTAACAGAGATTTTGACACACTTCTACCAGAACTGTGTAATTTATTGAAAGAGTACAAAACTCTATACAAAGACACCTATAAGACAAAGCTTTTGACTGTAGATATAGACAAGAAGATGAGCAAGGTATAGGATGAAATCAATAAACTTGTAGATAATTTTGTCAACTCACCTGATACACTATCAGTTTTTGAATAGAAGATAACAAATTTTGGAGAAGAATTACTTAAATTAGAAAGAGAAAAAGAGAGTATAGTGAATAAGGCAAAACATCTAAGATTAAAACTAAGTCCAAGATTGGACTATCTAGCATCACTGCGGAAGGAAGTATCTGAGGCACTAATACAAGGACAAAAAACACTGGCAGAGCATTTGCAGCATCTCATCGGTATAGTTAAGAGAATAGAGACAACAATAAGAGATAGTAAAAAGTTCATGGAAAGTATAAACTCAATTTTGGCGGATCTATTTCAAATTGTAACTACCCAGTTACAAGGTTGAAACTACAAACTCCACTAAAATCTTGACAACCTTTGTCATTGATGCCAAAGGGGGAGTAGTGGGATGAGAAAATTCAACATCACTGGAATCATATGCTCAGGGGGAGCACACACATTTTTGGTAACATTTTTTGGATAATTTTTGATACACTTTTGAAATTTCTCATGAGTGTTGCCATCAATGCCAAAGGGGGAGATTGTTGGCATATGCACACTCCAATGAGACATTGTAGGTGACTGAAGGTTTTGTCATTGATGGCAACCTTGCAATCCTATGGCTCCAACAAAGCATTATACTAGCAAGGCATTACACAGACAAGATAGTGCACCGGCATCAACAGATCACACTCTACACCGACACTCATGACACCGGCACTGACACAAAGAAAGGAAGTATACCGACACAGAGGCTGACAAGATTTTGTTATATTATATTTTGTTTATTGTTGTAAAAACTTTGTAAGCTGACTTGGCATGTTGTAAAATGACTCTTATATATAAAAGAGATCATTGTAGACATTTAGTAATAATGTAAGGAAGGAAGAAAGTGAAGAAAATGATGTATGTGAAATATTAAGGCAGACCTATTATGTGAAATATAGGTTGAAGGGTTTATGTAAGGAGCAGAGCAACAACCGGTACTGGATAAGGCATTATAGATGCTATTGTAAAGTAGTACAAGATATTGGATTTGTATAATCCACATTGTAAGTTAGTGAGACTTCCCATTGAGTAGTGAGCTCTAGGCAGTTGGCCTTTCTGCATGTGCAGGCCCCTATTGTAAGTAATATTCTCTTATTGGCCAGTGAGTGAATATTGTGGGTCACAAATCCCACCGAGGTTTTTCCCACACCGGGTTTCCTCGTTATATCCTTATGTTGTGGTGTGCTTTTTGATGTGGATGTTCTTAATTCTATTTATTACATTATTTCTTGCATACCGGTACACTGTTATAATATGTTATGCATGTTTAAGATAAGAAATTCTAATTACTGGTTAGATACTGATTCACCCCCCCCCTCTCAGTATGTGTGGGACTCCTAACAACATCTTGTATAAGACAAAGATAAATGATCATCTGGTTTTAGGAAGGACACATCTTGTATAAGACAAATGATAGATGATAGTATTTGGTTATAGGAAGGACACACCATTTATAAGACAAATGATAGATGACAGTGTTTGGTTTCAGGAATGACATATCTTGTATAAGACAAATGATAGATGAAAATCAGATGAGAGATGAAATATTATAAAAGTGAAGAATGATTACTAAGAAGTGAAGAATATTAGGAAATAGAATTGATTGATGGATAGAATCGTTGATATGAGGAAATGAAACTATCATGAATTCTTGTGTCTTTATTATAGTGTAACATTTTCATCATTGAGCCTTATTATGTTTCAATGGAGATTTGTACACTAGGGTATAAGGAAACAAGGTGTGAATGATATCCCATTGTAGAAACAAACATGTAGCAAACAAGGAGTGAACCCCTCCATTTTGGGTGTAATACTAAGGGTTGAGGTATGTGTGATAGTCACAAGCTTAGCTCTCCTTGACTTCCATTTTTGCATAGGATACTTGCCAAAAGAACGTACCAACACAGACACCAAATGTACCATTACCCTAGAACTTCATCAGTTCGTGTCACAAACAAAAAACAAACAAAAAGATCATGAACCATCTAAGCTCCTCTAGTCACTTGTGAACATCCTTGAGTAGCATAGGAACATGAACTGTCACCAATTGATTAAGATAAATCAATAATAGATAGGAATAACTTGACCAAACAAGTATATAGCCATATTATTCTTCTTGCCAAGGATAAGTGTTTCTATATAGGATGATTGTTGGATAGGATGGCCATTGTAGGAAAGATGTATCTATTAGGACATTATATCTTATAGGTTCCTATTTTAGGAACGATGTATCTGTAAAGGCACGTTGTTTGATAAGGATGCTAAAAAAAGATATGCAGTTGATCAATTAAGTTGTAGGCTGGTTTGGTAGTTTGTCTATTGATGCATGATTTGTTAAGTTCAATGTTTTCATTTGTTTTGTGTTTTGTGTCTATTGAAATGCTTGTCATTTGCAAAGGATGATTAATTGCGAATTATGATTGATGGATTGTTTTTGTGTTTTTGTGTTTTTTATTGTTGTCTTTTCAAATTTATTTGATGTTTTTTATATTTTTAAGGACTTTATATGATGTTTTTGGATTTTAAATTTTTGTTTGATTTTCTTAGATTTTGAAATATTTATTTTTTATTTTTTTTTATTTTGAAAGATTTTGGATTACAAGCAAGATGCATTTGTTTTCCCCTAGTGTCTAGAGAGGAAAGGAATATTATAAATAAATGAATGAACTATTCAGGTGAAGATGGATAGGAGAAATATAGAGGTTGTAATGCCCCGCCAGGAACCCCAAAGGAAAACCCATAACAAGGGTGAAACAATTTTTTTTTTTAAAGTATAAACATAATAATTGCATAACACACAACATGCACGATAACACAAGCGAAAGATTTACACCAGAATTCCTTAAGGGTTACCAACAAAGAATTAAAACCAAAAGATAAATTCCACAATTAAGGTTAATCCAATAATACATCATTAACTCAATGATCACAAGAAACCATAAGCAATACATATTACACCATAGAAAGATTGAAAGCATACATTATAATTTCTCTTCAATCAACATGTGCACATAACATAAAGGAAACTGATAAATAACACCCCAATCTTAGGATTACATTTCTCTTCCAATACATGGATTCTCAATATACATATAAAGATACAACTTAACCAATTACAAGGTTAGAAAAGATCACGATACAATGACCACATAGGTCTCCAAATAACAATAATCTCCAACATGAGATAGAGCATGAGCCATGATCCACATAAACACTTGCGAAGCCAATCCTTGCATGAAGGTATGAACAAGTACATCTGATGGGAAGTGGCACGACCACCTGACCTTGTAATTCCCAAAATGGAATCACCCCACCGTGCTAGGAGATAGCTAAGGACCCTCAAGCAAGAAAAAGCATGACATGGTCGACAAAACAAAATGACTCCATGACAACACAAAATGACTCCACAATAATCCAGGTGACTCAACATCATAAATACACAAGTGAACCGACATCACAAACCACAAGTGAACCTAAAGAGAGAGTGTCATCACATAGCTTACAATGGTTTCCATGGTCGGCCTCCATAGGTCCTGGCTCATGGTCCTGGTAACCTTTTCTGAACCTCCGGTTCCAACTAAGTCTCATGGGGATCCTACCAGCCTTTCGCGAAGACAAGGTGGTCAGTTTGCCATTCCAGGCCTTCTCACTACATTATGAGCCTCAGTACAAGCACTCACCTATGCATGAGGTACAATATATTTATTAATGTTTGAGAACTACCCACCTAATCAATTAATTAGATTATCACTTATTATCTTACTTTCGAAGGGTCATCCTGCCAACCTCTTTGGGCATAACCCCCATTCGAAAGCCACTCTCTCAAAGGACACTAAACAAACATGGTCACTCCACGAGGACCCTATGGCAAAGCAGACAACCATAACACCACTATCCAAAAACAAGTGGTCAAAACAAGTACATACTGAATCTTGGTTAACAATAAGGCAAAGTCACTACATGGTTAAGACATACTGAATCCTTGCATGGAGTGAGTGAAGGAATCGTGACATTCCCTGTCTCACCGGAGTGAGTGAAGGAAAATCATCCCCTCGCATCCCATACACATGCAAACATGCAACACATAAATAACACATCACACATATAAGGTAAGAGTGTCAGTGCATGATAATGATCTATAAATGTGGCTCCCACGAGGGTTGAGCTCAGCATGTTGTAGATCACAGAAAAATATATGTTGTAGATCACATAAACATCTATGCTCCATTGCAGATGAAATTGCGTGGCTATTAAAACCTTAATGCCAAAAGAAACTTAGAGCAAAATGCAATCGGTCTATGTAAAGTTATACTTGGGCACCAAAGAGGGTTTTAAATGTAAGGCCTTAGAGTTTCCAAGTGGTTTCAATTGCCAGGCAGGAAGACCTTTTATCCCACATTGGCCGCATGGAAGGAGTTTATCACATTTAAATATAAGGCCACATATAGCTATAGTGTCAAATCTTACGAGATTTTGGCAAGAAGAGGCAGCTCGTGGCCTAGTGGACCCCGTGCGTGGGCATCTCAAGGCGTCCTAATTTTGTGACCAGCTGGCAGAAAGAGACTAAAGAGTGAGAGAGATGAAGAAAGATCAACGGTGATCACAAAGATCTAATGGTTGTCGAAATGTCGCAATGAAAAGATGCACACCAGATTATCGCCGCGACTTGGTGACTGATGGCATTGTAAAACAAAGAGTAAAGATCGACCATCAGATCAAGAGAGATCGAATGACAAAGTGACATTCTGGGGCTATCCATAACTGTCACTTTAATCATGGTTATGAAGTGCCCGAAACAAATACCCCTGCGATAGGTGGCAGGCCAGGTAGTATCGAGATGGACTTTGAGAAAATCACAAGTTGACACATGGTGACATGCGGCAAGATAGGTGGCGGTCTAGTGGCTCGTGACATGGCACGGATGGGCGACATCGAGCAGATCTTGGCCGTGATGAGTCCCAGAAAGGTTTCATTGAAATCTTAGTTCCATCGACATCGAGCAGATCTTGGCCGCGATGAGTCCCAAAAAAGTTTCACCGAAGGCTTAGTTTCATCGACATAATAATATCGATGAAACCTTAGGTTCGATGAGACTGGTAAACGGCTTGCTGAAAGAGTAGTTTGGCCGAAAGAAAGAGATCCGACAGAGCAAGATGCATGGCAGGCCCAACAGACAGGTGGTTCTCAAGCAGATCTCATGAGCCAATCAGAGGGTGAGACACGTTGACACACGACACAAGAGAGAAGATCAGCTGGGGTTAAAGGTCGAACAAGTTCAGGAAAGATCAACGATAATCCGAAGGATCTAAGGGCCCTCACTATACCGCTATAGAAAGAAGCTCGCCAGTTATCATAGCGACTTGGCGACTAAGAACTTGCAGAAAAGGAAAAAGGGGAGGTGAGCGGCTAAGAGGTTAACGATCAAACAGTTTGAGGTTATATCAAGGACTGTCGCTATACCGCAAGATAAAAATGCTCATTGGTTATCTCATGTGACTTGGCGACTGATGATGTGGTCGTCTAGGTGGGCTCAGAGCAAATGAGGATGCGCCACATGGTAGAGAGAAGACATAGAACCATGAGCAGACCAAGAGTAAAGATCGAGTGATCGATCACATCTAATGGTCGGGTGGACAGATCTGAGAGTGGTCACTAAGTCACAAGGAAAAGTTGCTCGCCCAGTTATCGATGCGACTTGGCAAGAAGGTGGGTCCAGGTCCAGATGGAAGACAAAGTGGACCCGCGAGAAAATCAAAGGCTGACACATGAAAAAAGTCTATAGATGAGAGGATGTCTAAGTCAACCTTGAACTTGAACCAGTTCAAATTGGTTCAAGGCTTCAAAATGGTTCAATGGTTAAAAGTTCAGTGGTTCACTATTTCAAAGTGGTTCACTCGTCCAAAGTGGATCACCATTTCTAAATGGTTCAATAGTTCAAAGTTCATTAGCATCGCTCATTCCCGTGGGCCTAGGAAGATAAAAGCAAACAAGTAGACTAAAAGGAAAGCAAGTTCCTGACAAATCGATGGTCGTCACTATACCTCAAGATAAAAATGCTCGATGGATAATCATAGCGACTTGGCGACAAACGGTAGGGCCCGCTAAGAAGTAAATGAAAAAGTTAAATGCAAGCAGCCATGGCCAATGCAGGTGATCCAGTGGCTGGGAATAATATTAAATTGCATGGTGGACTCAAAACTGGTTGTTCGAACAGTGAAAAGCCCGCCAAGCAAGGGGATGATTTCTACATGAAAGATTAATGCAATTGATTATTTGAACATGCAAGTGTTACATATTGTTGGAAAGCTTGCAAAACTGGGAGATCATTTCCACAACCATTTTTAAAAGAAGTTTTCAACACAAAGAGCAGTTGCCAAGGGATGCGTAATATTTTCTCAATGGGATTTATTTTTAATATAGTCATAGTTCAATTCATCATGCAACTTTCACATGGGGATAGCTATTTTTCGCATTTAGACATGCAAATTTTTAAACAGGTTGATCAGTGGTAGTCCTTTTCAGTAGTAAAGATTATTATTTTATAGCATTGTGCATGAGTTTTTATGGCATTTTTGGGGCAGATTTGCTCAAGGCCTTTTCCCATGTAGTGTTTTTAGGGTTTTTGAAGGGGATTCATCATGATTTCTATATATTCCTTCTCTCCTTGTTTTTTACCTCTGGTTCTTTCTTTTTGCTTACACATACAATAAAAAGCATTGTATCTCAACACTTTTTTGTTTTCTTCAGTTTTTCAGCATTGTAATAGAGATTTTTTTCAATTTGCAATAGAGAGTTTTAGTTTCCTTATCAATTATTTCTTATTTTTCCATTGTCAGATGATTGATTTGACGAAGTTATTGTGATTTAATTCTGAATCCTTTACTTTGTCTCATTTATGCTTTGCAAAGATAGGAAGATTTCATAGTAAATTCAGGTTGTGGGTTGTGTTCATTTGGTTTCTAGTTCTTTGCATGTTTGTGAAAAATAACCTTTCCTACATGCAGGAGTTAGATAACTTCGAGCCTTCACATGAAATGTTTATGAATTTCATGATCTTAATTGATTCATGAGATAATTTTTGGGTCTTGTTGCAGCTGGTTATAGTCTTAGGACAACAAGTTGAACTGCATCATTTTGGTGTATCACCTCCATTAGAATAGGTTTTTCATTACATGCAAGAGTTTTAACCTTTTCCCACAAGAAGTTAGTGTAGGATATCCATCAAATTAGGAAGCCATTCTAATCTCTGGAGATTCACCTTCACTTTGAGCAACCCATAGGATCGAAGGTGTTTCCATGTTTCACAGGATTGCTTGTTTTCAAACTTAGCATCATGGGTGCAATCCTCAGTGATAACAATAACATCGCATAACATCTCAATCAATATACAATAATGTTCCACTAAATTCAATAACAAACATACAAAAAGAGTCTGATCAAGGATGGGTACTATATCCTCCCCCCCAAGCTCAGGCTTACTCATGGAAGCCTAAAATAGATAAGAATAAAGCTCTCTCATATTCACTGCATCTTCCCATGTCGCTGAGGTCTCATCACTTGGATCCCATAGGATCCTTACTTTCTTGATGGTACAACCCCTGAGGGTCAAATCTCGATGATGAAGAATATGCACGGGCTCCATGGAAAGTTGTATGTCCTCGACCTACAAAGCGTTAAAATCAAGAACATGGGTCACATCAAGATGATAAGGTCAAAGAACATAAACATGAAAGACATCATGGATGTGGGATGGACTCGACGACAAGGCAAGACAGTAGGCAATGGATCCTATCCTCTCAAGGATCTCAAAAGGGCCTACAAAACAAGGTGCCAACTTAGAACCCTTTCCATAATGGATCAGACTCTTCCACGAATGCACTCTCAAAAACACATAGTCGCCAATAGAAAAATGATGATCTACTCTATGGGCATCGACATAATTCTTCTTCCTATCCTGGGCAGCAACCAAATGCCCACAAATATACTCAACCTACTGCTCCATCTCACAAAGAAAATCTGGTCCTAAATGCACCCTACCCTCCAACCGATCCCAACTCAAAGGAGTAAGGCAAGGACAGCCATACAAATCCTAGAAGGGAGACATCCCTGTAGGTTTGTGATATCCGTTGTTATAAAAAAACTCTACAAGGCAAAGATGTTCCTCCTAGTGCGACTATTGGTCCATAACAACATGCGAATCATTTCCTCCTAAACCTGATTCACACGCTCAGTCTCACTGTCGGTCTCTGGGTGATAAGATGAACTGAAGTTCAACTGGGTTCCCAATGCATCCTGAAGTGAGGTCCACAAGGATGAAGTAAAGATAGGGTCTCTATCAGAAATGATCCACCTTGGGATCCCATGCAACCTCACCACATCTTCCAAGAAGACTCGTGCCACCACTGCTACCGTATAAGAAGATCGAATAGGAACAAAATGAGAAACTTTGGTCAATCTATCAACAATGACCATGATTGCATCATGACGATGCAAGGAAACAGGCAAATCCATAATTAAATCAATGGAAATGATATCCCATTTCCAATCCGGTATCAAATTAGGCTGTAAAAGCCCTACAGGGTGCTGATGCTCTGCCTTCACTCCTTGACATTCTAAGCACTTCGACACAAAGTCAGAAATGTCATGTTTCATACCAACCCAATGATATATCTGTCTAAGATACGCGTGTATCTTCTTGACACCAGGGTGTGCCGAATAAGGTGCATGATGGGCCTCAATCATGATCAAAACGCGAAGACCCTCCAAAGGAGGTATGTAGATCCATCCAAGATGTCAAAGAAGACCATTTGACTCAAGAGTATATCCAAAATATCTACCCTCCAATGGTCTTCTAGACTCCACCATGGCTCTAACATCCTGATACTAGGTTTTCTTAGGAAGAACTCCAAGAATTCTCTCACTCAAGTCCACACCAAGGGACAATTCTGCAACCTCATGCCACCTATGGCTCAAATCATCTACCACTACAGTCTCTTTCCCCTGAATATAATGAACCTCAAAATGATACCCACAGAGGAATTTCATCCATCTTCGTTGTCGAGCATTCAAGTTCGGCTGCGTGAAAATATACTGCAAACTGCGGTGATCACTATATAGCTCAAACCAACACCCCAACAGGAAATGTCTCCATCTAACCAACGCATGTACTACATATCCCAACTCCAAGTCATGAACTGGATAGTTCAACTCATGATCCTTGAGTTTGCGAGACTCATAGGAAACCACAAGTCCATCCTGCATAATCACCACACCTATACCTTCTAAGGAGGCATTTGTGCACACCATCAAATCTCTGATGGATCAAAAATTGCAAAAATTAGAGCACTAACAAGGAGTTCCTTCAAGGTAGGAAAAGAAAATTCGCGCTGCTCTGACCAAACGAACTTCTTCCCTTTCCTCTGAAGAGAAGTAATCGAGTGGCCTATCCGAGACTATCTCTACACAAAGCGACGGTAATATCTGGCCAAACCCATGAAACTTCAAACCTCAGAAACATTGGTCGGTGCTGGCCAATCAACAATGTCTTAGATGTTAGAAGGATCCATAGATACACCTTCTCCTAAGACTATATGACCAAGATAGCTCACCTCTGACTGGAAGAAATCACACTTTTCCAAATTCTCAAAAAGTTGATTCTCCCTCAAGCACTGCAATACCTGATGCAAGTGACCCTCATGCTCTTCCATAGATCTAGAATAAATCAACACGTCATCCAAGAACACAAGGACAAAGTGGTCAAGGTAGGTGCAAAAAACCCCATTCATAAGACTCATGAACACTGAAGGTGCATTCTTCAACCCAAATGGCACCACTATGAACTCATAGTGACTATAACGAGTACAAAACGCTATCCTATGAATGTCTGCATCATGAATGCCCAACTAATGATACCCAGATTTTAAATCTATCTTAGAGAACACCTTGGCTCCCTTCCCCTAATCAAAAAAATCATCTATCCGAGGCAATGGATATCAATTCTGGATGGTTATCTTATTCAACTGTCGGTAATCAATGCATAACCGAAGAGAACCATCCTTCTTCTTAACGAAGATAATCGATGCACCCCAAGGAGAAACACTAGGATGAATGAACCCCTTGGCCAACAACTCCTTAGCCTGCAACTTCAACTCACTCAACTTCTGAGTAGTCATTCGATATGGTGCTCTCGAAATAGGTTTCCCAATAGGAACCAAGTCAATGTGAAAATCTATGTCTTGCTTTAGAGGCATACTGGGAATATCCAAAGGAAACACATCAGCATACTCTCAAAGAATAGGGTGACCATCGAGAGCAATTTCTCGACTCTCTTCCTCATCCACATCCTCAAGAGAAACTGCAAAAAGCTGACACCCTTGATGCATGCACCGCCTAAGTTGCATAGCGGAAATCATACGTAAGGATATCAATCACTGAACTCCAATGATCCCCACTCTCCTACCATGGTCATCTAAACACTCTACTATCTTCAGATGATAGTCTACACGAGAGTTGTGAATTGATAACCAATCCATCCGAAGCACAACTCTATAGGACCCCAAAGGAATGACTTGAAGGTCAAATGAAGTGACAAAGGGTCCTAGGTCCAATTCACAATTGGAAATGAAGGCATCTACAAACACATGCACACCACTAGCCAACTCTACTTGCCACCTATGCACTTGCTTAACAAACACGAGGCCGCACCACTCCACAATAGATGAAGAAATAAAAGAATCTCAAGCACCAAAATAAAAAAGTACAGAGATAGGAATACCACATAGCACTCCTGTGGTCTCAATCAAGGTAGTCTGATGCTCAGTCTAGTTGTCATCCACTGCTGCAAATACTCTATGGGATCTACTTGCATCCCCCACTATTGACTCTAATGCGGTTGGCCTCTAGCTACTTATCTGGTGAGGACGTTAAGGGCACAAAGCATCTTTATGGCCAAACTGACCACAGGAGAAGAAAGCTCCTCTAATAGGTCCTCTACTCCCAGATGACTCACTAGACTACTGAAAGCTCTCCCCACTATGGGCCTAAGATGCACCCTATGAGGACTGCCCTTGAAAGGTCTGCCTACTCTTCTACCAGTTCTTGCTCTTCTGAAACTGAGAGTTGCCACTCTACTGGCCCTAAGACTTCTTCTGTCTCAGTGGCCGCTGTTGCTGCTGACCACCCTTAGCGGGCTCTTGAGGACCCCTAAGAGGTGCAACAGTCTGGGACTGATTCCCTCTCCCTCTAGACCAGCTAAAATGATCACTCCCAATCTGAACTCTAGGTTGGATGCCATGCGCACGGCTAAGGTTCTGCTCCACTAGCATGGCTTTCCCCATGGCTACCACTACTGAAGCAGGCTCAAAAAATCTCACTCCTCTAATGATGTGGTCATTAAGACCCCTCAAGAAGTGTTGAATAAGCATAGCCTCATCATTGCCGATCGCGACATACTGTTTAAGCTCATAGAACCTATGCTCAAACTGATCTACTAACAACCCAAATTGGCTCAGAGCATAGAACTCGTTTGCACGTGACTACCTCCCCTGGGGTGAGAGAAATCATGCCCTGAATCTCTCCAAAAAGATCTCCCATGACATGGTGTTAATGCTCACACCGATCCTCTCCTCCTCTAACCTCTACCAGATAGATGCAATGCTCTCGAGATGCATGATCATGCATCTCGCCTTGGTGTTGCTACCATATGGATACATGGCAAAACACCGATCTAAACTGATAAGCTAGGTAGGAGATCTCTCTCTCTCTAGAATATGTTGATGGGACTGCACTACCTGGGCATGGATGGGCTGATCCACCTCATGTCTGGGGCCTAGTCTAGCTAGCACCTCCTGAAACATCTGCCAAAACTCTTCCCTTTCGAGAACCTTCTCTCCTGAATGCGGTCCCTCATGATGAACCGACTAATCCCAAACCACACTCACATGAGTGGGTGGTGGGGAAGGACTATGGAGGTCATAACCTCGACCCTGTCCTCCTCCTCTGCCTCTGGTGCAGCCACCAACACGGCCACCTCCCTTGGTTTTCCTAGCCATGACCTAACACTGCACAAGAGAGAAAAGTTCAGATCAAAGACAAGGAAAGAAGCAAGGAAGTCACATCACAAGAAGCAAAGATTACATTGCTCTTCCAATAGATGGATTCTCAATATACATATAAAGATACAACTTAACCAATTACAAGGTTACAAAAGATCTTGATACAATGACCACATAGGTCTCCAAATAACAATAATCTCCAACATGAGAATAGAGCATGAGCCATGATCCACAGAAACACCTGCGAAGCCAATCCTTGCATGAAGGTACGAACAAGTACATCCGATGGGAAGTGGCACTACCACCCGACCATGTAATTCCCAAAATAGAATCACCCCACCGTGCTACGAGATAGCTGAGGACCCTCAAGAAAGCAAAAGCATGACATGGTCGACAAAACAAAACGATTCCATGACATCAAAAAATGACTCCACAATAATCCAGGTGACTCAACATCACAAATACACAAGTGAACCGACATCAAAAACCACAAGTGAACCTAAAGAGAGAGTGCCATCACATAGCTTATGATGGTTTCCATGGTCGGCCTCCATAGGTCCTGGCTCACTATCCTAGTAACCTTTCCCAAACCTCTGGTTCCAACTAAGTCTCACGGGGACCCTACCGACCTTTCATGAAGACAAGGTGGTCGGTTTTCCATTCCAGGCCTTCTCACTACATTATTTGCCTTGGTACAAGCACTCACCTATGCATGAGGTACAATATCTTTATTAATGTTTGAGAACTACCCACCTAATCAATTAATTAGATTATCACTTATTATCTTACTTTCGAAGGGCCATCCTGCCAACCCCTTTGGGCACAACCCCCATTCAAATGGCACTCTCTCAAATGACACTAAACAAACATGGTCACTCCACGAGGACCCTATGGAAAAGCAGACAACTATAACACCACTATCCAAAAACAAGTGGTCAAAACAAGTACATACCGAATCTTTGTTGACCATAAGGCAAAGTCACTACATGGTTAAGACAACGAAAGCCATCATATATCACTTGGTCAAGGTACCAAATATGCCACCACAGGACGACTGAACCAATGACCAAAAATAACACAATATAACTCTTGCAAGGAAAGCTAATTTCACCAAGTCTGCACTTAGACAATCTTTGAGAAATTATTACTAGTTTTAAATCTGTTATTATTGAGCATGCCTTTAGGGAAAAGAATGCTACCACAGATGGTCTTGCTAACCTTGGCATTATATCCAAAAAAAAAGCATATAGAATGGTGAAGTTAATATTGATTTCAATATTAAAGACCTCATTAGAAAGGACAAAATTATGGGGAAAGAAAGATTGCATTTTAATCATGGTTGTATTAATGATTAAACATCAAAACTTTAAAAAGGACATGATAGCTTGTCAAAAGTGCAAAGTTTTAAAAATTTGCATGCTTTGTGGGTGCTTATTTTCAAGTGTACGAGTGTCATCTGGAAGCTTGCTTTGAATTGGCTGAAGTAGAAAAATTGCGAGAGATGCCCAAGGTCTGGATGAAGCTGGAGAAGAGTTTTTTGATGTCGTTCATGGAAAAACTGGTGGATTATGACAAAAGCAGAGTTAACTTGGCGGTTACTAGAGTAAATGAAAACTGGAAAAATGGCACTTTCAAAATCCATGGTGTCAAATTCAAGCTGGATGTGAACCTCATCTCTATGGTCATAGGTATGCCCCATACTGGCCTCAATTTCTTTAGGGACTTTAAAGCCTCCAATAATGTTGTGAAGCTCTTTACGCGTAAAGATAAGTAGGGAGCTAAATTAGGTAAAGTGTCTGGGGGGTATTATGATGCGTCTAACATTAAAAAAAATTAAGGTTTTGTGCTTAATGCCATTATGGAGTATATCACTATGGAGGGTCACTTCACTAGGGTCCATACCCATCACTTTGTGCTTTTGAACCACTTTAGGCATGAGAAAAGGTTGTCTCTTCCTTATTACCTTTTCAGGTCCCTGTCGCGCTTGTTGAACAAGCACAGTAAGAATCCCTCTTCTCCTGTGCTACATTATGGTCTTATTTTGCTCATTTATGAGATTTGTAAGATTTTGGTGATTCAGGAAAACAAAAGGCTGTCGGTGTCCCTGGGAAAAGGTAAGAGGAAAAGTGAGGATTCCGAGCCGAGCAAGGATGTGCAGAAATAGAGTAAAAAGGATAAAAAAGGCTCCGCAGAGAAAAATGTGGAGGACATGGATTTGAGCCATAAACATAAGGATGTGGAGGATGATCCTGAGTATATGGAAAAATAAAGTAGTGATATGGAGACTGATGATTTTGACAGGGTGGAGAGGTGGGAAGATGAGGAAGTGGGGGAAGAGGAAGGAGGAGAAGAGGAAGATTCCGATCAGAAAACCTAGGTCAAGGAAACATCTAGAATGGACTATGGTAATGAGAAGGAAAATCAGGAAGATGATGAGGGTAATAAGGAGGAACCTACCCATAGTGCGAGTCATGGTGATCTCAACAACCAACCCATGGATTTGCCGGATAACAAGAAAAATCAAGAGGACAAGGAAATGGAAATAGAGCTGAACAAGGATAAGGAGGATAGGAGCATGGAAAATGATAGAGCTGGTGATGAGATGAATACTGGTATGCTTATCCTGGATAATCTTAAGAACTAGTTTGATGCTCGTCTGGGTTTCGATAGATGGGTTTATGAAAGAATTAATAAAATGGAAAAAAAGCCTAAACATTAGGAAGAGCAGGGACAAAAATGTGAAAGCAACCTGGAGCAATGGAAAAAGGAAATGGACAAAAAGGTGGAGAAGCTGGAAGTTTAGATCAACAAGCTGGAGGAAGGGAAGGATGTCATGAAGAACTTCCTGGTTTTGATTCCAGAGATCCTCAACTCTGCGACCAGGAACATGGAGGAAATAGCCAAATACCTTGATGGTCCCATCCCTACCAAGTCTATTGTGGAACCTTACTGCTGAAGAGGCTGCTACTAAGGTTAGGAATGTGGATAGTGTAATACCTTAAAATTGGTCATCTAAATCATGGGCCCCTAATCTCGACAACATCACCAAGGTCCTAACCAAAGGCAATTAAATCAATATTGAGCACATTATTAATTCTTTAATCATCAAATATCACATGGCAAATCAACTACTCAATACTAATTAAATATTTATTTAATTAATTGAATCATTTCCAAGAATATCATTTTGATCAATTATCCCATTTTAATTTATTAAATATCCTTGCATATTTAATTAATTAATATAAATTGCAATTTAATCATGCAAAGAGAATTAATTTATTACAAAAGATAAATTAATTACAAAGCAAGAGTTGAATTGAAAATAAAACAAAAAAAAAAAAATTGAATTGAGAGAGAAATCAAACTTGAGATATTATTTCTTTTTCTAAATTTGGAACTTGAAATCAGAAAAGCAATTAAATTAAATTATTGAATTATTCTCTAAAATTGGAACTCAAAGCTTTTCAGAAAAAGAAGTTCAGTTGCATTGAAAAGACCTTTTTCTTGAATAAATCAAATATATGCATGAAATTATCTATTTTTATCCTATATGCATGGAATTATCTATTTTTCTCCTATATGCATGGAATTAATTTATTATTATTTTCCAATGCAACTTGAACTTCTAATTTGAATGCATTTCAATTAAACTATAATTGGAATCTATCTCAAGGTTAACTGAATCTGATTTCTCAATTATTTTCGATTAATCCTAAATTGAGTTTTTTCTCTTGCAATTCTCTATAAATTCAGTCTTTAGCTCTCATTCCAATTCACCCCAGAGAATTTTGAGAACACGCTTGGAGATTATTATCATGTTAATTTTGCTCTGGAGTCATTGAAGATTATTGTGCTTTTTAGATTGTTTGCATCCATTTTCCATTCATTGTTGCTTGCATCCATATAGCTTAATATCATATAGATTAAATCCTTCGTCTTGGTGTAGTCTAGCCACTGGTATTGCTTATAAAAATCTGAGAGCAATCTTATACTCACATCTTTTAGAAGGCAATTGGTCACTTTGTTATGGTTTATTACTTATTGATTATTGATTATTGATTATTAACCATGCATATAATGACTTAATTGAAGTGTTGTGCTTATAGCTACAGGTTTATTACTTATTGATTTTTTATTTTTGTTATTTTTTAGGTTTTTTGACTTTTTGGATTTTTGGTCGTATAGTCTCTGCGTCATCTCATACTACAAATTTCACAGGCTAAAATGATAAACTATAGGTGTCGTACGAACTGAAATATCCTACCGTATGAACAAATTATATGTCATACGAGCAGAAATCCTCTGTCGTACGAGTAGAAATCATCATCAATCTTCTTTCATACGATACTGCATCATGTCTCGTATGAGTCGATAATCTGTCGTACGATTCTGCATTTTCAAGTAAAAAAAAAGGCAAATTTCATAATTTTCTCATTTTTGATTGATTATTCTGACGACTGACCCTAACTGTTTATCTGTCTATCTCAGAATTTTTCACAGCCTAACTAGTTTTTGTAGAACGCTTGTCAAAGAATATGCTTGTCGCACAAAGACAATATGACTACTGATTCGTTGTCTTTGCAGGTTGCCTGAGGAGAATCGACTAAACATCGTGTATTCTTTAAATTCATTTTTAGGCACCTAACTTGCTATCTGGTTAATGAACACGATCTGTCTTTTGTGTTTTAGAAAAATCTGAGAGGTAGGAGAGTATGCTCTTGTCTTCTTCTGAAAAATCAGAAATCTAGACCCTTGAAGTATTTTCTTAAGATTGATTGCAACATCTTTAGCAAGCCTGCCCTCCTGAGGAGCTAATAACTCTATAGCCTTTACGACCAGTGAGAGGGGAATGACCTAAGTGGGAATGGCTAGATGCCAAGTACTCCAACCCACTATAAAATAAACATGATTTGATGAAAATCAAGTCAACGATAGTGCTCGGGAATAGCTCTCCTCCATACCTTCGGGTATATTAAACCTTGGTTTTCAAGGCTGGGAGACCTCTTAATTGAGTTTATACCTCGACGTGCTGAATGGATCCCTGACTAAATCCAATTCAAAATTAGAAGCTACCCAGTTCACCTCTGAAAGGGAGATAATCTTTGTGCAAGAGAGATAGTAACTCTCCCAAGATACTTGTCATTTCGTGCCCCCATTAGTGTTTGGAGTCAGATAATACGGTGTTGAGAATCCATTGCATGAGACTCAGCGGCTGTATTCTGATTAGCTATGTGGTGTGTACCTGAGTCTACAAGCAAAGGTTTTCTTTCCTCACCAAATTCCTTAGGGTTTGCATGCTGTGATTGGAGTCACTATTACATACTACCTATTTTCTATGTTTTCATCTGTGAAACAAAAACTGAAATACCAAAAATTGGAGAAAACAAGAAACAACTTAGTGATTTGAAACTCTATCTGTGTTGGAAACTAGTCCATCCTAAATCGAAACCCTATCCGTGTCAGAAATTAGTCCATCTTAAGTTGAAACTCTGTTCGTGTTAGAAATTAGTCCATCTTAAGTCGAAACTCTGTCCATGTCAGAAACTAGTCTATCCTGGTCAAAATCGGTCTATCTCAGAATTGGTCATACTTGGTTATCATACTCAGCAATAAAAAAAACTCAAAATTTCTAGGCTCTGTCCTGTGAACAGTCGTACGAGTTTGATAATTTATCATCCTAGATCACATCCTGTGTTGTACAAGTCTTCTGATTTATCCTCCTGTGCCTGATCCTATATCGTACGAGTCATTTTCATTTGTCGTCTAGCTCTGTATCATTTGTTGTATGAGACATAATTGCTCTGAGTCTTTTGTCATCCTGCACGTACCCATCTATCATATGGTACAAGGCAGCAACTAGTACAAAATAAAACTATTGTCGTCTTATAGCTGCTAAATTATCGTCTGGTCCAAAAAAATCCTGTCGTACAAGTCTCTGGTTTTGTCAGAACAAAACAATCCAACTTGCCTAAAAACACCTTACAGTGAACATAATACTAGTTATCATTTTTCTTGAGCATAAACAGATCAAGACAGTGTACCTCTACCATTTGCATTGCACGATTTGGTCGATCACCTTTCAGCTAGTTCAATCAACTACCTATCAAATTTTAGTCACTTAGATAACGTCTTTTACAGGATAGATCGTTCCTGAAACTAGACTGAATCTTACACTATGCTTAGAATCAGCTTAGATAACGTCTTATACAGGATAGATTGTTCCTGAAACCAGACTGAATCTTAGTTGTTTCTCCCAAACAATACTCTAAACAGAACAACTAGCTCTGAAAGTGATCTTGACCTCTACAACACAAACATCTTTAGGTCACATTAATCCATAAAAATTCCTATTCAAACCAGGAATTCTCATAAGAAAGAAGCCAAAGACAAAGAACAACCCTTCAAATATCAAGATAATCTGTTCTACATGAAGGATCCACTCACTGACATGCCGTTGTCATCAGGCAGACCAATTTTTGATGAACCTGAATCTCCTACCATACATGAGAAAAAATACAATGATGGAAACAAAAATGACCGTAATATTCCTAAAAATCATAATGACTCCTCATCATCAAGTGAGATTGACGAAGACGCTGAACCTCAAAAAAAAGAAATCCTTGACTGTCAGAAAGACAAAGACTTTAGAAAAATGATGAAAACTATCATGACCCGAGAGAAGGAAGACTATTTCTTAGAACTAGCAAAACAAGGTGCCAAACTTCCTATTGGATATGATGTCTAGACACTTGTTACTAAAAAGGAAGACTCACCTATACTCATGGTACACAAACAATAACTAGCCTTGCAAATGGAGGTCACAAAACTGAAGAATAAGGACAACTCCCCAAAACAATATTCTCTGGAAACAATATGTCCCTTTCCATTTGACAAGAATCTACACATGCCTCCATTTCCTCCACGAGTGGAAATCCCAAAATTTGACAAATATGATGGTACCTCAGATCCTCAAGATCATGTTAGGGAATTTAGTGCTTCTTGTATGGAGTTCATGCACAATCAAACGTACCTCATGCGTCTCTTCCCAAGGAGTTTAGCGGGTCAAGTAATGGAATGGTTCTCGAGTCTACCCAAAGGAATAAAAACATTTGAAGAACTAATCCAACTATTTTTACAACAATACTCATACAACATTCGACATCCTGTGACTATGATCGATCTTTGTAATACTCAACAGAAAACAGGGCAACCTCTTCTTACTTTTCTCCAACGCTAGAGAAAGATGTTCTCTAGGTACCCACGACCTATTCTAGACTCTAAGAAAATGGATATATTTGTCAATAACTTGGTCCCCGAACTGAAATATAGTATACAAATGTAAGTACACCCATCATTTAACAAAATGGTAGGTAATTCCATTCGAATGGAAGATGTGCTCATAAAGAAAGGAGATATCATGCCTTGGAAAGAAACACAAACAGGATCTAGCTCTAAAGAGAAGAACAAGTATTGGAAATTTGCCAAAGACAACAACAAGAATGTTGTTAATGATGGAGTAGTAGACGCTATCAAAACTAACTCAAAATCCACAATATTCAACTTGACTAGTGGTACACAAGTACTTAAAGCTGCTGAGGTTTCAGCAGAGAATCCGCCAAAGAAAACAAAGGAATGGTTCAAAGAAAAGCCTTGGATTTCCAAACCTAAGCATGATTTTACTCTTCTTGAAGAATCATATGAATCTGCTTTCAAAACTCTATTGGCAAACAACTTGATAATAGTACCAGATAACTCCAGATCATATGACCCAGATGTCAAACCAAGATGGTGGAGAGAAAATGAAAACTGTGACTTCCATCAGAATAAGGGTCATAACATAAACAATTGCATGAAGTTAAAACATGAGATTCAAGATCTCATAGATGCTGGTAAAGTTGTTGTTGGGAATAATCCAACCAATGTTGATCATAAAGCATTTAAGGACCCTTTGCCTATTTACGAACAAGGTGATTCCTCAAAGACCAAAGGAGGTGCCAAGGTAAATTATACTTATGCCAGCCAGGACAACGTTATCAACATGATTGAGCCTTCACACTTGAGATATTGCAATGTGATTATAGTTCAAGATAAACCAAATGAATCACGATATGCAAGAGCTCTGACCTAATCTCAAAAGAAAGCCACTCCTAAGGAGGTAGTTCTTCCACTCTGGCTCAAGAAACATCAAACCCAACAACCTTGCCAAACAAACAAAAGGAATCAACCGTTGACAAATTTAAAAGGTTAACTTCATCATCATCCTCTGGATACAACGTAGTTGAATAGTTAAAAAGGACAAATGCTCAAATTTTAATATTTGAATTGCTACAACTCTCATCTGCTCACAAGGAAATCTTAGACAAAGCATTGCTCACTACCAATGTTCCAAAAGATTTAGACATTGATCGGTTTCAGTCTATGGTGGGTCATCTGACTTCACCTCACTATTTGACCTTCTCTGAAGAAGATGACAATTCATTAAATCATCCACATAACCAGCCATTGCATATTGAAGCCATGATCCACAAACATAGAGTCAAACGTGTTTTGATAGATGGAGGTGCGGGGTTGAATATCTATACTTATCATTTGCTTACACAACTAGGATTCTTTGAAAATGTCATTGATCCAGGCAAGAAAATAACAATTAAAGCCTATGATGAGGAAGAGAGGACCTCCAAAGGTCTGGTATCATTACCAATCAGAGTGGGACTGGTAGAGAGAGAATTCCTTATCCAGGTTCTTGATATTCCATTGTCATACAATATTTTACTGGGCAAGCTGTGGATTCATGAAATGAAGGTAGTACCATCAACGTATCATGAATGCTTAAAGTTTCCCTATAACGGAGCTAAAGTTAGTATTCCTGCTGATACAAATATCATCTGTAATGCATTGACAAAAGGTGCAGATACTTTTGTGCCTCATAATAGGGCAGCCTCTCCAAATGAAGATCCAAAAACATTGATGAAAGACTTAGAAAAGAGATTGAAGATTACAAATACCGGCATGGATGGCTACAAGATAGAACCGATACTATCATTAGTTTCTCTCCCTCCATCGCCAAAATAGTTGGGCAAGCCATCAGAGGCTATGAGAACACAAACTTCAGCTCTGAATACCATATATGATGGTCTCTTTGTATAGTCTTCTACCTCCTTGGCAGATAAAATAGAAGAGGATGTTGTGCTTAACTGGCTCTTTAAGGAAGATAGTCAAAATGAGAAGGTATGACACTGTGAGATTTCCTCAAACCAATATGGTCCTGGCTATAAAATAATTCAACGTATGGGATACCCAGGTACTGGTCCTCTGGGCAAACAAAAGGAAGGTATTACTGAACCAATTCAGCTACAAACCAAATCCACAAATGATAAGGCTGAACTGGGATACAATCCAAAAAAGACATCAGACCAAAAACATGTTTCTAAGTCTAAGTGCTCGAAAAAGACATCGCCTTTAACATTACATGAAGTAGACACTAAACAAACAAAAGTAGAGTGTAGAAAAGAGAAAGAGGAATCAACAGTCAAGAAAGAAGAAATAGTCAGTGCTCAGGCTTCCATGGTATTAGCTACGATAATACAAGAAGTTGAGGTTCCTGATGATAACTCAATGATGAATGAATAGTACCAAACTAGTACTGAGAGGGGGGGGGGTGAATCAGTACAGACAAAAATACAGTCCTAAACCGGTTTGACAACAGACACTTCAAATGACTAGCAGATAGTGACACCGGTTTGAAACAGAGTGCAACTGGTAAAGCTAAGAATGTATGAGACAAGCATTAACTAGTTACTCACTTAGCTTATCACTCAAATCGAGACTACACTACCATTTCACTCTTATACATAAACAGGTAATCTATCATCAGATCATAATAATAGCTTGTTCAACATGTTTTATCGAAAGGCATAAAACACAAAACCATCATATGCTTGACAAACAATAGCAAAGCATCACAAAATAAAAGCATCACACATGACACACATATTTTTCACGTGGAAACCCAACTGGGAAAAACCACGGTGGGGATGAATACCCAAAAGCTATTTTTGAACTCTTTAGAAGTTCTCTCTATTAGGAGCCTTGTCTGGTTAGAGACATTACAATAGGTTCTAGTAGGAACCGATCCTGTTAAAGATCACCCGGTTAAGGGATGGCTACAATACCCGATTAAGGGTTAAAACCTGTTAAAGTTACCTTGTTAGAGGATTTCAAGAACTCAATAGCTAAAGGATTCTGAACTCAGTAGCTTTGAATTACCCTGTTAAAGGATTTTCAGCAAGCCGGTTAAGGTTACCCTATTAAGGGATTTTCCAACTGTTGAGGTGGTTAGAGATCAACAGGTATTACAATGATCTGGTAAAATCACTCAATGCCAATGCAGATCCGCTTAAGCTCCTCTTCACCTTCTACACTTACACTCTATAGGTATCACTTCTCTCCTTTTGGTCTAGCAAGAATTACATATCCCTTCTCTCGGATACACACACACAACTTTTGCCAACAACCTCAGAAAGAGACAAAACATCAACCTTATAGGAAAATAGATAGGTCGGTAGCATAAACCTTAAACCCTAAACCTATTAGGTTAAGGAATTCAAATGATTCAATCCTGACCGTTGAGAACACTCCATTAATTGCAACAGTCTTGATCCAATCTCAAGACATTCTCCATTGTCCATTTTCACTGATTTCATGGCGGCTGATAACCCATCACACGTTATCACCATTTTACAGACTTCACACATTCCCGAGGTGGATAGGAACAATCTCTTTCATGGAAGATCCTTCACATGCACAAGGCTGACGTGGCAACATGATCTGTTCTTCATTACAATTCTAACTCATCACACAATGTCACCAGTTGAGCCATACAGGCTTCCATTGAGACTACCAACCGGTAGTCATACAATGCTTCCATGTGCTGGTTCCCATAACCATATGCCGGTTCACCTTGAACAAGCACACTGCTTCACTTTTTCACAAATGCTGGTTCACAGTGTTGTACCGGTTCTCACATATGCCGGTTCACACCTCTTCAACATATTGACATCAATGACAACATACAATGTCATTATGTCCACATACCAGTTCACATAATGCCAACAATCTCCCCCTTTGGCATTGATGACAATATACAAAGATATCTCTCCGCTTCACATCTTCTCCCCCAATTTCTACAGATATCTTCTCTGCTTCACATCTTCTCCGCTTCACATCTTCTCCGCTCCACATCTTCTCCGCTTCACATCTTCTCCCCCTTTGACAACAATGCCAAAGTGGAGGCACAAGCTTCCCTGTTCCATTATGCCGCTCCCCCTAAGGAGTAGCATCCTTCAACACATCAATCCTGAAGAAAGATTTGACTATGCAATACAGGACTGATGTGGAGCATATACCTTTAGTTCACCTCCTGAAGGGGCAGTACCCCTAATTCACATCTTAAGTACATAAATGTAGTCTTTGGGAGAGGCTTGGTGAGTATGTCTGCTAACTGCTCCTTACTGGAAACATGTTCCAGTGCAATCTCTTTGTTTTGAACCTTTTCCCTTAAGAAATGATACTTAAGCTCAAAGTGCTTGGTTCTAGAATGTAAAACTGGATTCTTGGAGATATTAATTGCACTAGTATTGTCATAAAATATACTTATCGGTTTAGATACAGGAACTTTGAATCTATTTAATACATGCTTCATCCAAATTGTTTGAGTGCAGTTCATGAGAGCTACAACATACTCAGGTTCCACTATAGATTGAGAGATACAACTCTGCTTCTTACTCATCCATGAGACTAGTCTAC
This sequence comes from Cryptomeria japonica, assembly GCF_030272615.1. Taxonomy (NCBI): domain Eukaryota; kingdom Viridiplantae; phylum Streptophyta; class Pinopsida; order Cupressales; family Cupressaceae; genus Cryptomeria; species Cryptomeria japonica. The sequence continues at coordinate 542,171,357 of NC_081407.1, forward strand.
CACTGAGGAAGAATGCACCACCAGTTGTGCTCTTCCGGTCATCAACATTACCAGCCCAATCAGCATCTGTGAACAGTTTCAAGTTGAAATCCTTGCTATATGGATACCACAATCCATAGTCAACAGTTCCCTTCAGATACCTAAGAATCCGCTTGACTGCAACCAAGTGGGATTCTCTTGGACTTTTTTGGAACCTTGCTATAATGCCAACTACATGTGCAATATCTGGTCTACTATGCACTACATAATGCAATTTACCAATCAGTGATCGGTATTCCTTTTCATCAACCAATGCAAAGTCATCCTCTTTGGATAGTTTACAACCGATCACCATCGGTGTACCAACCGGTTTTCTATCTTCCATGCCAAAAGTCTTCAACACTTCTTTGACATATTTGGACTGAGTGATAAAGATTCCATCATTCATCTGCTGGATCTGCAGTCCAATGAAGAACTTAATCTCCCCTATGAGTGACATTTCAAACTCTTTCTTCATCTCATCTACAAATTCATGACTCATCTTGTCATCTCCACCAAAGATAATGTCATCAACAAATACCTCACAGATCAGGATCTGATCTCCTTCAGACTTCAAGTAGATATTGCTATCTTCACTTGTTCTTTCAAATCCACTCTTCACAAGATGGGAATGCAGACATTCATACCATGCCCTAGGTGCCTGCTTTAGTCCATATAGGGCTTTATGTAGCCTACATATCATGTCACTGTCTTCAGATAGGGCAAACCCATCTCGTTGCTCAATATACACCTCCTCTTCTAGTACACCATTTAGGAATGCAGATTTTACATCCATTTGATGTACTTTGAAACCTTTAAAAGCTGCATATGCAAGAAGCATACGAACCCCTTCCAATCTGGCTACAGGAGAAAAGGTTTCTCAATAGTCTTCTCCTTCTTCTTGAGCATATCCTTTGCATACCAATCTGTCTTTGTTTCTAATCACTATGCCATCCTCATTCAGCTTATTTCTGAAGACCCATTTGGTACCAATGACATTTTTATGCTCCGGTCTGGGTACCAAAGACCATGTACCATTTTTCTCTATCTGGTCAAGTTCCTCTTCCATTACTTTGATCCAGTCTTCATCTTTATGTGCCTCTTTAAATGAGTTAGGCTCAAATTCAGAGATCATACATGAGTTTTCTCTAACCTTTCTTCTTGTAAGGATTCCTGCATCCTTATCTCCTATGATCTGATTAGGATCATGATTCAGCCTGACATACCAAGGAATGATCTTGATGGATTCCTCTTTCTTTTCTTCTTCATCCTCATCTCCATCAGTATCATCATCTACAATTACTAGTGTAAGAACACTATTACTGGTACTCGGTTGACTGACAACTAGTTCCCAGAAGGTTGCAACTGGTTCGTTTACCGCTTGCTCACTGCCGGTTTCCTCAGTTTTCTCAAAGCTTTCATCAACTCTTACATTGATGCTTTCCATAATTCTCTGAGTCCTATTGTTGAAACACTTGAGAGCTTTGCTCTTGGTGGAATATCAAAGGAATATTCCCTCATCACATTTCGCATCAAATTTGCTCTGGTGTTCACTCCTCTTGATGTAATATTTTCTACCAAACACTCTAAAGTAGCTAACCACAGGTGTCTTACCGGTCCAATACTCATAAGGAGTTTTATCCTTACCTTTCTTGATGAGTACCTGGTTCATTGTGTAGACTGCAGTGCTCACCGCTTCTCTCCAAAAGGTGTGAGCCACCTTTCCTTGAATCAACATGGTTCTGACTACTTCAACCACAGTCCGGTTATTCCTCTCTACTAGGCCATTTTGCTGTGGAGTCTTGGGGGCAGACAATTGTCTCTTGATGCCATGTTCTTCACAGTACTTGTTGAATTCACTGAAAGTGAATTCCCCTCCTTGATCAGTTCTCAGGCACTTGATCCTCTTACCACTTTCCTTCTCCACTAAAGCTCTGAAAGCTTTGAACTTTGCAAAGGCTTCAGACTTGTCTTTCAAGAATGTGACCCACATCATTCTTGAGCAGTCATCAGTGAGAATCATGAAGTACCTATCACCCTACACACTTCTAGTTTTCATAGGACCACACAAATCAGTATGCACAAGATCAAGCAAGTTGTCAGCAGTGAAAGATTTACCTTTAAAGGTTGAGGAAGACATTTTCCCCAATTGACACTCTCTACACAAGGTATTATCCAGTTTTCTTAGCACCGGCAACCCTCTAACTACCTTGATCTTACTAGCCTTCACAATGTTATCAAAGTTTACATGGCAGAGTCTCCTATGCCATATCTAGCTATCATCAAATTTTTCCATAAGACATGTACTTATATTTGCATTCAGATGAAATAGGTTACCTTTGGTCTGCATGTCGGTGGCCACCAATTCACCATTCTTTCCTTTGATTATGCAAACTCCATTCTTGAATTTCAGAGTGAGGCCACTATCATTCAATTGGGCAACACTCAGAAGGTTGTGTCTAAGACCATCAACCCAATACACATTGTTAGCACTACTGTTTCCATTCAGAGAGATGGACCCTCTGCCTTTGACCATGCATGGTGCATCATTGACAAAGCGAACCACACAACCATCATACTCCTCCAAGGATAGAAACTTTCTCCGATCACCAGTCATATGGTGAGAACAACCACTGTCAATGATCCACTCATTGAAATTATCAAACCGGGAGACAAGAGCCTTCTTGTCTGACACATCTTCTTTGATAGCAACAAACACAATATCTTCATTTTCTTCATCCTCTGATTCTTCATCTGTGACACCTTCATCAACTACCACAAAATAGTTTCTCCGGTTTCCTCCTTTGAATTTCTTGAACCTTTCCAGTTTGTCCTTGTTGTCGCCATTAGGACAGTTTACAACAATATGTCCTATCTGGTTGCAAGAAAAGCATTTCAAAGGTAGCTTACCTTTGTATTTGCCGGTTCCTTTTGGAAGTTTCCTGGAAAGGAGAGCTTCAAATGCCATCAGAATCTCCTCATCATCCATTTCTCTGCTCTGTCTTGGTTCACCACTAGTGCTAGCTTCTTTTCATTTTCTGGATGGTACAGCAGAAGCTTTAAAAGCTGATTCAGTCTTTTGAACACTACCATCAAAACTATTTATCTCATAGGTTGTCAACTTTGCTATGATGGAGTCTAAGGATACTGTAGTCTTGTCTATTGATCTCAGCTCCTGAATAGCAACAAACCTTATTGCATAGACTGGCAATAGGGATCTCAGGACTTTGCTTACCACAATGGCATCTTCTATTTTACCACCTGCACTCTTGATATCTCCAACAACGGTTTTGATCCTTATTCCATACTGTTGAATGGTCTCACATTCAACCATCTGCATATCTTCAAACTTCCCCCTAAGGCTTTCTTCCTTAGCCTGTTTTACATGCTCATCACCGCCATAGATATTTTCAAGAGTATCCCATACCTCTTTGGGATTTACTTTATCCTAAACATCAATAAACTCAATGTTAGATAAACTACTAATTAGGGCTTCCATGACTTGCCCATTCTCCTGCATCTCTCTCTTTTGGTCATCGGTAAGGGTACCGGTAGGAGCAACATAGACAGTCTCAACATAGCTCCAGTGTTGAGCACCTATGCTTCTGATGAATATCTTCATTCTGTCTTTCCATTTACTAAAATTTTCTCTGTTAAACTTTGGACCTTCCCTCTTCATCATTAGACTGGGATTTTTACCTCAAGCGGTTAAGCTTATAGCATAGAGGATTTGGAGGACGCTCTGATACCAATTGATAACTCAATGATGAGCAAATAGTACCAAATCGGTACTGAGAGGGGGGGGTGAATCAGTACAAACAAAAATACAGTCCTAAACCGGTTTGACAGTAGACACTTCAAATGACTGGCAGACAGTGACACCGGTTTGAAACAGAGTGCAACCGGTAAAGCTAACAATGTCTGAGACAAGCATTAACCGGTTACTCATCTAGCTTATCACTCAACTTGAGACTACACTACCATTTCACTCTTATACATAAATAGGTAATCTATCATCAGATCATAATAACATCTTGTTCAACATGTTTTATCGACAGGCATAAAACACAGAACCATCATATGCCTGATAGACAATAGAAAAGCATCATAAGATAAAAGCATCACACATGACACACATATTTTTCATGTGGAAACCCAACTAGGAAAAACTACAGTGGGGATGAATACCCACAAGCTGTTTTTGAACTCTTTAGAAGTTCGCTCTATTAGGAGCCTTGTCTGGTTAAAGACATTACAATAGGTTCTGCTAGGAACCGATCCTGTTAAAGATCACCCGGTTAAGGGATGGCTACAATACCCAGTTAAGGGTTAAACCTTGTTAAAGTTACCTTGTTAGAGGATTTCAAGAACTCAATAGCTAAAGGATTCCGAACTCAATAGCTTTTAATTACCCTGTTAAAGGATTTTCAGCAAGCTGGTTAAGGCTACCCTGTTAAGGGATTTTCCACCTGTTGAGGTGGTTAGAGATCAACAGGTATTACAATGATCTAGTAACAACACTCAATGCCAATGAAAATCCACTTAAGCTCCTCTTCACCTTCTACAATTACACTCTGCAGGTATCACTTCTCTCCTTTTGGTCTGGCAAGAATTACGTATCCCTTCTCTTGGATACACACACACAACTTTTGCCAACAACCTCAGAAAGAGACACAACATCGACCTTATAGGAAAACAGATAGGTCAGTAGCATAAACCCTAAACCCTAAACCTGTTAGGTTAAGAAATTCAAATGGTTCAATCCTGACCATTGAGAACACTCCATTAATTGCAACTGTCTTGATCCAATCTCAAGACATTCTCCATCGTCCATTTTCACCAATTTCATGGTGGCTGATAACCCATCACACGTTCTCACCGTATTACAGACTTTGCACATTCTCAAGGTAGATGGTGCAGGAGCACCCTTCCAAGCTCTTTCTCCTTCTTTTTTTTGTTGGTTTTATGATTCTTTTGAAGCCATTGTATATGTAATAAGAGCCATGAGGTCATTTGTTCTTGACCAGGTCCTAGTTTTAGGTCCTTAGTGTTTTTGTTGTGATTTCTTGTGTAGGAGAGGTTGAGTTTTCCTTGGATGTGTGTTAGGCCTTATTGGAATGTTGTTGTCCTTAGGATAGCCCAAAATAGGCCTAGGAGTCATGAAAAGCAACAATGGCAAAGTTGCTCAAAAGATACAAAAGTTGCATGACAACTTTTAAAAGTTGACTAGCAACTTTTCCACCCAAAAGGTCAAAGACCCTTATTGAGCATGGAGAGCCCTAATTTTGGTACACTGACCGAGGTATGGGTAGTATAAGATGTTTCAAACCCTAAAATATGGGTTGGGTTAATCATTGTTGTATGGCCCAAGTAAGGAAAGCTTGACTGTGACTATTTTGTTGGTTACCAGTTAGTTTGAATGAAGCAACCGAGCAAGTTAATGGTTTGATCTGAAGACTAAATTGTGTGGAAATTTTTGTGTAGTGTTTGATCTTTCATTTTTGGGGAATTAGATAATGTGTGTGGTGCAGGTTTAAGTCCTTTTGTAAATAGTTTGTAAAATACATTGTCACTGCCCAGTTTTGGGATAGTTTTGTACTAATGGGTTAGCATTCCATTCTCCATCATGGAGCAAAAATGAAACCATGGAGAATGGAAGTGAAAACCTTGTACTATAATGCAATGCAAGTAGGGCCTTTGAAGATGTAGGGAAGCCAACCATTTAGTCACTCCTAGGCGAGACTAGACAGTGCCCGGTTAGGAATGGTTGTTGGTGCAGAGGTCTGAGAGAGCAAGGTTGGTCAGTGGAGAGTGCACCCTTTGGAGGAGGTGTAGAGGAGTGTGTGAAGCACCACTGGTGTGAAGGAGGAGCCTCCACCAATCCAGACAAGGTGGCTTAAACACAAAACATACACTGTGACCCAGGCAGACCATAAAAACCCTCACAAAACCCTTAAAAACCCCAAAATTCGCCCAAGGCATTGTATGGCCACTTGGAGGCCCAAAACCAGAGAAATCCTTTAGCCCTTGACAAATGAAAGGTAGTCCATTTTGGGAGTTTAGGTAGTTTGTGCATCATTTGCAAGAGAGAGTCCTAAAAGCTCGGATTGGAGACCTAATAGGGGCTCTTCCTTGTAGCCCTATTTTGTAGGAAATGAGCAAAATGGTGGAATCGGTAGGAGGGATGAAGGTTGCAACTTCTTGGGGGCACATGGATGCATGTAAAACATGGTTTAAGACCTGTCCTAACCTTGCTAGGACCTAGGAAGCAATAGGACAAGCCAAGCCCTTATTAGCCATAGTAAGGGGTTTTGAGTCTCACGAGTAGGTGAGACCTTAGGAGTAGCATTGCAACTCATTGGTGGGTGGATTGGGAAAGGTAAGAGGATTCCTCAAGAAAGGGAAGTCCTAGAGACCCTAGGGTGTGAAGAGAACACCAGGTGATCCAAGGGAAGAATCCAAGAGCATAGACTAGGCTAGTCTATCCTAGACCCCATCCCATCAGATTGGTATCAGAGCGGGTTAAAGATTTGTTGGACTATGTATGTCTCTATATACTGGCGAATTAGTAGGGGAAAGCACAATGGTCACTAATATAGAGCTGGCTAGGGAGGTAGAAGAGAAGAAGGAGAAGAATAGACTCCTTGAGGAAGCTATGAGCGAGATAAGGGATAAACTGCAAGAAGTGGTGGATCAGAGGACACAAGGACCTTGGGGTGAAGACACCAAAGGTAAAGGCAAGAAAACCATTGACATAGATGACATTATACCTGAACCAGATCCCTTGTTTAATGAAGAACCTTTTGTGAAGGCTATTAAGGCTTTGAACACCAAAGCTTTTGAAGGATTGCCACATTTCAGTGGAAGGATGGACATTGACACTGTCATGGAATGGATTGAGGGCATGGAAAACTAGTTTGAGTGTGAGGGAGTGACAGCGGCTCAAAAGGTTAAGGTTGCCAAATCAAGATTAAGGGGAGCAGCTTTGACATGGTGGAAGTACTTGCAAGAAGAGAGAGTTAGCATGGGGAAACTACCTTTTGCCAATTGGAAGGCCATGGTGAGTAAGATCAAGGAGAGCTACTTACTAGAGGATTATGAAGTTCAACTTCATAAGAAGAGATAGGGTTTGAAGCAAAAAGACCTTGATGTGACCTCCTACATCGAAGAATTTGAAAAACTTTGTCTTAGATCAAAAGTCCAAGAAGATGAATCTATTAAGGTGGCTAGGTATCTAAGAGGCCTAAAGTGGAACATTCAAGAGGAGATAAGCCTATGGACTCCTACTACTATTCAAAAATGTCATCAGCTTGCTGTCAAGGTGGAAGAGAGGAACAAAAGGAAAGGAGACTCCAATAATAGAGGTAAAGGCAGAGGTAGAGAACAAATGAAGCACCAAGGTGGTTACCAAAGCAAGGAAAATGAGCAGAGGAACCAAGGAGAAGCCAAGTTGACTGAACATGGCAGTGAAATGAATCTCAGAGGGGGCCATTCTAGAGGAAGAGGTGCACAAGGTGGTCCAAGTAGGGGTAGAGGTACCAGTAGAGGTAACTCCTACTTCGCAACTATGAAATGTTACAATTGTGGTCAATTGGGACACCCGACATATAGATGCCCTGACAAGCCTACATCATCAAACAGTGGAAAGAGGGTTGCTTATGCACATGAAGACTCTTCAAGTAGTAAGACACCTGAGGTGGATCATATTGAATCAGATATTGGAGAAAATCTGATGTTCACTAGGGTCTTGATAAGACAGCCAGTCAAGAATGAACCTAAGCATAGGAGAGCATTGTTTAGGGTGAGATGCAAGATCCTTGGTAAATTTTGCAAGGTGATAGTTGATTCAGGGTCAACTAATAACATAATATCAGAGGAGGCAACCAAGAAGTTGAAACTCACAAGGATACCCCACACTAACCCATACAAGGTGACATGGTTGAATCATGAGCAGAGTGTGCTAGTCAATGAACAGACTTGGGTAGAGTTTTCTATTGGAGGATACAAGGATAAGATCCTTTGTGATGTGTTACCCATGGATGCCTGTCACCTATTGCTAGGTAGACCCTGGCAATTTGATAGGAAAGTGATCTATGATGGAGAGGAGAACTCTATTTCCTTCAAGAAGGACAACAAGACCTTTAAGATTTAGTCTTTGATAGAGAATGAAGAGGGAACTTCAAGAACACCTAGTGTCTTATTGGCTACTGGTAAAGAGTTCTTACACTTGCTACATGAGGAGGAGATAGTGAAGTGTGCCATCTTTGTGAAGCCAAAAGAGGAGGAAGACAAGTTGCAGGTAGAGATACCCAAGGAGGTGAAGCAAATGTTGCAAGAGTATAAGGAAATAGTGAGTGATGGAGCACCTGCAACACTCCCACCAAGAAGGTCTATAAGTCATCAAATAGACTTTGTTCCTAGAGCATCCCTACCTAACAAAGCTGCATATAAGCTCACACCTGATCAAAACAAGGAGGTAGCAAGGCAAGTGTAGGAGTTATTGGAACAAGGACTGATTAAGAAGAGCATCAGCCCATGTGCAGTCCCGGTAGTGCTAGCATCAAAGAAGGGAGGCAAGTGGAGACTTTGCACTGACTCAAGGGCAATAAATAGGATCACCATAAGGTATAGGTTTCCTATTCCTAGAATAGAGGATTTGATGGACTGTTTAGGAGGTGCTATGTATTTTACCAAGTTGGACCTTAAAAGTGGTTATCGCCAGATCAGAATCAAGGAGGGGGATGAGTGGAAGACTGCTTTCAAGACCACAAAAGGGTTGTATGAATGGCTTGTGATGTCATTTGGACTCACCAATTCCCCAAGCACCTTCATGAGGTTGATGAATGAGGTGTTAAAAGACTTCACAGGTAGGTTTGTGGTGATGTACCTATATGACATTCTCATCTATAGCAGAACCAAAGAGGAGCACCTTGAGCATTTGAGGTTAGTCTTAGAGAGATTGCATGAGGAGAAATTATCCATCAACCTAGAGAACTATGACTTCTTGAAACAAGAGCTGGTCTACTTAGGATTTGTGGTGTCTAAAGGAACCTTGAAGATGGATCCAAGCAAAGTGGAGGCAATCTTGAATTGGCCTGCACCTAGAACAGGGACTGAAGTTAGGAGTTTCCATGGATTAGCTCAATTCTATAGGAAGTTCATGATGAACTTTAGTGGCATATGTGCACCAGTCCTTGACACCATAAAAGGAGGCCTTAAAACTAAGTTTAAATGGTCTAAGCAGGTTGACAAAGCATTTCAATTGTTGAAGCAAGAAGTAGCCACAAAACCTATCCTTCTCCTACCTACTTTTGATAAGCTATTCACGTTGGAGTGTGATGCAAGTGGAATTGCAGTAGGGGGTGTATTGAGTCAAGAGGGAAGACCTGTGGCATTTTTTAGTGAGAAGCTTAATGAAGCAAAGAAGAAGTACTCAGCCTATGACCTAGAGTTGTATGCATTAGTGCAGTCTCTAAAGAAATGGAGGCATTACCTAGTTCCAAAGGAATTTGTGGTGTTCATAGACAACCAAGCATTGAGTTGCATTAACACTCAAGAGAAGCTTAGCAATAGGCATTTGAAATGGATGTAATACCTCCAATCCTTCACCTTCACCATCAAGCATAAGAAGGGGCAACTCAACAAGGTGGCAGGTGCATTAAGCAGGAACTTGTTGATAGTTCAAGAACTACAGTTGCAGAGCATGGGAATAGAAGGTTTCAAGGACCTCTATGAAGGAGATGAAGACTTCTCATCAGCTTACAAGGTTTGCAAGGAGCTTGAGAACCATTTCCATGGTGAGTATACAGATTATAATCTCCAAAATGGTCTCTTGTTTAAAGGTAATCAGTTGTGTGTGCCAAGAGGATCCATGAGGGAAAACCTCATCCAAGAGAAACACAATGGCAGTTTAAGTGGACACTTCAGAGTCAACAAAACCTTGGACTTAGTACAGAGGTACTACCATTGGCCCAAGTTGCCAAGAGATGTGAAGAGGTATGTGGAGCAATGTGGTGTGTGTCAAAGAGCAAAAGGAGGATCAAGCAATGCTGGTCTCTATCAACCATTGCCGGTCCCTAATAGGCCTTGGGAATGCATAAGCATGGACTTTGTAGTAGGACTTCCCAAGACAAAGATAGGTATGGACATCATCTATGTGGTAGTAGATAGATTTTCCAAGATGAGCCATTTCATTCCATGTAAGACTACACATGATGCTAGCTATGTTGCACATCTCTTCTTTAAGGAGATTGTTAGGATTCATGGACTCCCTTTAAGCATTGTTTCAGATAGGGACAACAAGTTCATGGGCCATTTTTGGCAAACATTATGGAGGAGACTTGGAACTAACCTCTCATTTAGCTCAGCTTACCATCCACAAACTGATGGTCAAACTGGAGTCAGCAATAGGGTGTTAGGCAACTTGTTGAGGTATCTAACTAAGGAATATGGGCAGACATGGAACCTCATCATTCCTCAAGCAAAGTATGCATATAATGACAGTGTAAATAGGACCACTAGAAGAAGTCCTTTTGAGGTTGTCTATGGTAGACATCCAAGAGGAGTGTGTGAACTCAGGGAACTTAGTTCCATGGAGATGAAGAGTGGGCAAGCAGAGGACTTCACTCAAACCATGAAGGAAGTTCAAGAGCAAGTCAAGAAAGCCATCATTGAATCCACTCAAAAACTGAAGGTCAAAATGGATGAGAAAAGGAGAGAGGTTCAGTTCAAGGTGGGTGACTATGTGATGGTCCATTTGAGAAAAGCTAGGATGCAAAGTGGTAAGCCTACCAAACTGCAAATGAAGAGGGTAGGACCTTGTAGAATTCTTGCAAAATATGGTGAGAACACCTATAAGGTTGAACTTCCTTCAGACTTAGCCATTTCACTGGTCTTTAATGTAGCTAACCTCATCATGTACAAGGGTGAAATAGCAGGGCAAAAGGAGAACCAAGCCAAGGTGCTGCAGGACCTAGATGTTAATGTCTTAACATAGGTGAAGAAGCCTATAGCAGAGGAGATCTTGGAATCCAGAGTAAAGAAGTCCACCAGACACCAGGTCTACATGGAACACTTGGTGAAGTGGGCAGGTCAGCCTAAGTCTGAAGCTACCTGGGTTGAAGAGAGCAGGTTCAAGACAATTGGCATAACCCAACTCTCATATCTTCTTCTATTTCTTAGTTGTGTGTAGAGGGGGAGTATGGTGCAGGAGCACCCTTCCAAGCTCTTCCTCCTTCTTTGTTTTGTTGGTGTTATGCTTCTTTTGAAGCCATTGTATATGTAGTAAGAGCCATGAGCTCATTTGTTCTTGACCAGGTCCTAGTTTTAGGTCCTTAGTGTTTTTGTTGTGATTTCTTGTGCAGGAGAGGTTGAGTGTGCCTTGGATGTGTGTTAGGCCTTATTGGCATGTTTTTGTCCTTAGGATATCCCAAAATAGGCCTAGGAGTCATGAAAAGCAACAATGGAAAAGTTGCTCAAAAGATGCAAAAGTTGCATGACAACTTTTAAAAGTTGACAAGCAACTTTTCCACCCAAAAGGTCAAAGACCCTTATTGAGCATGGAGAGCCCTAATTTTGGCAATCCAACCAAGGTCTGGGTAGTATAAGATGTTTCAAACCCTAAAATATGGGGTGGGTTAATCATTGTTGTACGACCCTGTTGTTCACCAAAAGTGATAACCCAAGTATACCTGCAAATCTATCTATGAGATAGCCAATCTCAATCAATGAAACACCTCAGGGCTTGGACAACATGACAAGGATATGAATCCTTGTACTCTTCAGGCTCTACAAAACCTAGGCGGGTATACCTTTGATGCATTTAGTCAGACCTATTACACACAAGACTGCATCAATCAAAAGCAGATGGATCTCAAAATGTTCAAAAACTAAGAGGTAACTACAGATGGGCTAGATCCACACTTGCAACTCAACATTTTTTGAATCATGAGATGGAGGGACACTTCCACATAACATAAAATATAAAAAGATATTCTGATTTTTGTTTTTTAAATGGTGTTCTGACAACCTTTCAATATTACAAGAGGCCAGTGCCTTATCCAGGCCACAGAGTCATGCATAAAACTGGAAGAGAAATCTCAGATGCAAGTTCTTTTCAACATTAAATTTTCATGTATCAATACCTTACATTAATACAATCCTCTGCTCTTAGAGGAATCTAAAAGAGACAACTCAAATTATCCTTGATAATATGAAATTTTATAAATCTGAGTACATTTTGGAGACAATTTCATGGAAACTCACACATTCCTTGCATATGTCTGAACCTGCAAACTGAAACTAAACCTATAGTAAAGACAACACTGAAAACATAGAAGAACACACTGTCATTTGCATTGATAAAAGGATGTCATCACTGGAACCTGCAATTTCGGATTTCTCCCTTGGAGAAAATCTCTCAAAAACTGGAACCCCTACAATTGAGAAGAATGGGGAATAAGAAGGAGAGGGAAGAGAATCAAATCTGCAACTGAAAATTTCCAAGTGTCTCCACTCTAATTGAATTTCACTCCTGTGGAAACTGCTTCCGAAATATCCCACATTTGTCAAAATTAACTGCCTGACCGGATTCCTCATTCCGAGAGCTTTCCGGCGATATATAACACTTAATATTTTGGCCAAAATTTAGACCCTGGGCGAATTAATCCTCAACATGCACCATCATTTAAATTTTTTGAATTTTAATATAGTTTGAACTATATCATTTACTGATTTTAATTTTGATTTTTGCCTCCATTTGGTCCTGACGCTTTGCCACGTGGTGGGATCTGATTGGCTGATGGGGTCCACTGGGTGCCACCTGGAACGACACCTCATCACTGCCATGTCATCCACTTTGTCACTGCCACTTGCCCGCCATGTGTACACCACCTCAGTGCCACGTCATCGCCACCTATGCACCACCTCATCGCCACCGAGATGAGTCCTACCTTCTGGACACTGACCACACCTGCCACTTGTACTCCACCTGGACTTTGCCATTTCGTACTTTTCTTTTCACCATTTTGCGGGGTTTAAACTTCATGCATCTTCAATCTGCGAAATCGTGCGGGCCGTCGATCTCCATCTAACACGCTCACTGGTTAACCTGCTACATTTTTTCCATTTTCTTTTCACCATTTTGCGGGGTGTAACTCTCATGCATCTTTGGCTTGCGAAATCACACGCTTCATCGGATCCTATGCAACCTGCTCACTGGTTAAGCCGACCTTTCCCTGCAAAATTCTGCCCGTCTGCCTCGAGAAGCATGCCTACATGGGGTCCACCTGGTCACCGCTCAGTCAACTCCTCCATCACCTCAGGATCCATGCTCACATGTGGGCCCAACTTGGGCACCCATAGGCACCATCCGTCAAAAGCCTTTATGGCTTAGACATATTACATTAGTAAGGTTTTGCATTTAAATACAAAAAAGAACCACTTCCCAACCAATGTGAGATAAAGGCTTTTGCCTATAGCTGCATCTTGAAGGTTTTTCCTTAGGTTTTAATGGCGTCCAATGCATTTGTATAAAACTTCCAATGCCTCTCCTTAGTCTTCTACACTGCCACAACATTCACTTGGCCACGCAAGGGGGAAGAATGGAAATTTACATATGCCAAATGCATTTTCCTTAAAGTTTTTCATGAGCTTTTCAACTACCACGCAGGAGTCGATTTGCTCTAGATCTGGTAATTTTGTTTTCTTGGGAGTTTCTGTAGCCTATTCTAAACACAACACAAGAGGAGATGATAGTGTGGAGTTTGAAGACCACCACACAAGCTGCTGGCATTTACCTTGCTTTAGTTTTAAAACCATTATTTGCCACTTCAACGCAGTAGGGGAGGAAAGACCAATTTCATTTGCTGTTTGCATTGCCTTGAAAAAAACTTTCAACTTTACCCTTGCCCAAATTATGCATAGTAGGGAGGGATGTGGGCATCGTTGCAGAGAGAAGGCCACCAGCAGGGAGAGGAACTTGATATGTTTCAATGCTTTTTTGATTTTAATTTGCTGCATTTTCTTCTTAATCACCATGTCCAGCATGCTCTGCAGACATTCCAACACACCTGCACATCCAACATTAAGGGAGATGGGGGGAACGTGAGGGAGGAGAGGATAGCAGCTGAAGTTTGGAATTTACTTTGCATATTTTGCAATCCTTCATTAACCACGTGAGCAATTTGCCCTTTGTCAATTGTTTGTTTTCAACATGCTGCTCTCTGTTCATAGCAATGTATTGATATGTGGACTGGGGTCTTATGGCTACCAATGTTTTAAAGCTTCTTTTGATGCATTACTATCATAGGCATCTATGGCTGTCTTGGAATCTTCTTGTATAAAATTTTAACTCCACTCCAATCTGCCACACAATACACCTCACAGAGGGGATGATATTTCCATATGTATTTGCATGAAGGTTTTTTTTTAAAAAAAGATACGCTTTCCACAGTGCATTTGTTTGGAACCTCATTTTAATTATCTTCCACCAGCAGAATTACATTTGCTTGGGTTTCATTTGCTGAAGTTTCATGCCTCCCCTTCTCAAGAAAGGAATAACACAACCATTCACTTCACAAACCATTCATCATCACATCTTATAACATGCCTCATAATCAAAACCCACATTTAGATACTCTGCAAATCTTTTATTAAACAAAGTCGCCAACAAAATCAATCTGCGAGCATGAGCCAGGTCGGGCCCCAAAGTGGGTCCGACTAAAAAAAATTTCGTTTTCAAGCTACTGGCCTCTGGAATACTTCAGACACCTTAAACACACCTTTGGAAATGATCGACATCGTTTTCAGATCATTAATCCACATTTTACAACCTTCAGGCAATTACGCCACAATTTTCGCATTTAATCACGAAGACGTAATTTTTAAGTCTGTCAAAACACCTTTCTGGATCTCGCCATCTGACAGGCGTGTACTCTAATATGCAAGAATGAAATCTACCAAACGGTTTCTCAAGACGAGTCCTGAGCAAAGAGATATTAATTTTCGAAAATGCCCAACTGGCTTTGTCAACATTGCGGACCTGATGAAGTCAATGTCCTGGCAACACATGACGCCTTTCTCAAAAATATCAAATGACCTCTGTAGGCCCTCAAATTTGAAACATAGGTACCTTGAAGTACATATTAAAACTTGGAAATCTTAGTTTGATCACAAGACTGACAGGATGCAAACGGTGCGCTCACAAAAATGGCTATATTAACTAATACAACACTGAAGTGCGGATAATTGAAAATGATAGCTAAATGAATCCTTTTGAAAACCGATCAAACGGATTGATAGAGGCTTGAAATTTGAAACGTAGCTCATCATTTATAATAACATTATCCTGGATCAAACATTCTGACATGACGCTTACTGAGGCAACTTTTATACTTGTGCGAAACAAGGCTCCGACTAGCTATCGAAACAGGGACTTGCCAAAACACACAAACTGCAAATGGATTTGGCTTTCAAAACTAAGCAAATGGATTCATCAAGACTTGAAATTTTGTAGGATGACTCACATTTATGCATAGAATTGAATCCACTTTTAATTTCTTCATGACAATCAACAGGGCAAAAGACGTAATCGCTCAAAGTAGGCTACTCAATAAAATCCGCATTTGTGCCTAAAGTGCATTTTCAGCTCACCCCTCAAATTGGGTACCTCATAAACTTATCCAAATTGAATTCTGAAATTTGCACATCACTGAATAGGCCAAATGAAAGGTGTGGGACATGAATCCCGAGCCTTACCCTCTGAAAATCAATTGGCTCCATTTTGCCCTCTCGCAAACTAGGCCATTCAAACTGACTCATTTAGGTACTTTTCTTACATGAAGAGCAAAATTTTGAAATGGGCCTCTAAACTTTGACTCAATTTAATGAGTCCCAACAGTGGCTCTGACTGGGGATGGTCGATTGCAAGATCAACACAAGAATCCATATATCTTTGGTTAAGCAGACCACTGAAAAACGGATAATTCTTCTCTCAATTCTTCTCTTCTCATCTCATTTAAAAAACAGGGCTTCCTTATTCTACCCAAACAACAGGGCACCTTATTGAAAACCACACAACTTAAAGCAAAGCGACTGTACAAAATATACAACTTATAAATGGCCCATGGCCATCAAAACTGAAATCACTTCCTACCTCTGTCAAAAACATGATTCTCTTTTCCACAAACCGGAGGTAAGTTGAGATCATCATTCCAATCTACCTGATCAAAAACACTTCCACTTCTAATCAACTGATCACATAAAACATAATCATCAGAATATTCATAATCATGACATCTCTGAAAATCAAACACATGGTGAGAGGATTGGTCACTAGGTGACCAAAGAGTGCCACATTTTTTACCATTACTTCTCTGCTGAAATGAGAAGTAATCTGACTCCCTCTGAAAGTTGGGAATATCAGACAGGTCCTTATTGCTAGTTTGCTGAAATAATAAACACTCTTTCACAATAATATCCTGCAAACTAGAGAGGAAAACTTCCTCATAACATGACTGCACTTCAACTTGCTGATCACAAAAACTATCAGCATTTTGCACACATGAAAATACATGATTTTTACTTGCCAATGGTTCATTTCCTCCTTGTAAATCTGAGAAAAACACCCCAGATTTGTCATGTCTTCTAAAAGGTAGATCCTCATAATGCATATCAAAGCCAGAATTCATATTAACATATGAATCTTCATTATCATACTTATCAACCATATATGTATTATCATTTTGTCTATCAAACATAGGAAAAGAATCAACATCATATGTATCATTTTTTACACCCTCAAAAACATCATCAGAATCAAAACATATACTGAGTGGGTATGAAAGATTGGGCACATTTTTGAATCCACATCTTTGAAAATCAGCAGCTAAGAGTTCTGAAATTTGCTCAATACATAGTGAACCTCCTTCTTCATTTTCATTTTCCCTGGCTTCATCCTCTGAGCTGTAAACATTGTCCCAATCTGATAAAGGTATTGGATCTACAGTGCTCATGTCCCTATGCACATTTATTTCATCATCACAACAACTTGCATCTACATCATATCCTTTATCACGCTGCTCATAATGTGTTGCTACATGTTGCAACATAGTTTCATAACTGGGGTCGCAAACATCTTGTGGATTGAAATCAACAACAAGGTGATCTACATCATTAGCATCTGAAACCTCAATGGGCTCATAATTAGCTGAACAATCACTGTTCTCACAAATTTCTTCTTGCTCTGAATACACATCTGAACTTTCATGCTGAGAATAATCACATTCAGCATCATAGGAGGTACATCCACTCAGGGGCTCATCTCCTTCATTATTTTTTATCTTGTGTATATTTTCAGATTGGCTACTTTCAATTATATCTATCCATTCTTTAATAGATTCAACACATTCTTCTCTAAAGGCAGTAGACCAATTAACTGAGTTAGGCTCATAAAGCTCTAAGAATATTTCAATTAAAACAGACTCAGGGGGTCTATTATCAGTTGAAAGCTCATTCAATGCAGCTAAAAATCTTTCATAGAAGACATATGATGATTCTCCTTTACTTCTTAGCCCTACTTTCCCTTTTAACAACCAGACAAATCTCTCTTGGATCATTTGAAGACATTTTTCAATTTCTATATTGATCTCTTTCAAATTTGACAAAGGATTCATGGATCTAGGAACTACATCTAGATCCATCAGGTTTTATAACAGTCACTGAACCATTATTTTTTGACCATGCATCTTGTTGTGTCATAAATTCATTCAAAAACATATGCAGTCACTAATTTTCGGAATCATACACACTTCTCACCATATTTCTGACTAAAAATCTTATTTCATTATGTAAATTGTAAATTTCTTTTCCTTTTAACGGTGACTTTTTCACCTCATAAGGAACATGAATTGTCTCATTAA
Organism: Cryptomeria japonica; assembly: GCF_030272615.1. Lineage (NCBI taxonomy): Eukaryota > Viridiplantae > Streptophyta > Pinopsida > Cupressales > Cupressaceae > Cryptomeria > Cryptomeria japonica. The sequence goes on from NC_081407.1 coordinate 542,189,293, forward strand.
TACTTTGAGGAATACCTGGAGTAAATTTGTTGCTGCTATTGCTACTCTGATATTCAGTAAGATCTGTCTGAGATCTTCTAACATTATACACTGATCTTCGTACAGAGTCGCTACCTCCTTCACGGAGGAAAATATCTTCAATAGATTCTTTGGGATCTACAATCATAAAACCCCAAGAAGCTGCTAAATCTTTGATGCAAGTTCACCAAATATTTTAAAACTTTTACCACAATGAACACTGGTGCAGAGATCTTTCAGAGTTGCCATTCACTGCTGTGAGAATTTATAAAATCATTTGTAGAACATGAACAGATCTGAATGCACACAAAGATAAAAGGACAACAACTTTTCCACACTTGGCATAGAACACTACCAGACACATAACTACAGATCTAAAAATGCTTTCAGATTTATAATACTTTTATGGCTCTTTCCTCAAATGGATATGGCACAACTCTGGGATTCGATTCAACATGAGTTATTACAACACTTCCCCAGCAGAGTCGCCATTTTTGTTGTTCACCAAAAGTGATAACCCAAATATACCTGCAAATCTATCTATGAGATAGCCAATCTCAATCAATGAAACACCTCAGGGCTTGGACAACATGACAAGGATATGAATCCTTCTACTCTTCAGGCTCTGCAAAACCTAGGCGGGTATACCTTTGATGCATTTAATCAGACCTATTACACACAAGACTGCATCAATCAAAAGCAGATGGATCTCAAAATGTTCAAAAACTAAGAGGTAACTACAGATGGGCTAGATCCACACTTGCAACTCAACATTGTTTGAATCATGAGACGGAGGGACACTTCCACATAACATAAAATATAAAAAGATATTTTGATTTTTGTTTTTTAAATGGTGTTCTGACAACCTTTCAATATTACAAGAGACCAGTGCCTTATCCAGGCCATAGAGTCATGCATAAAACTAGAAGAGAAATCTCAGATGCAAGTTCTTTTCAACATTAAATTTTCATGTATCAATGCCTTACATTAATACAATCCTCTGCTCTGTCACAAAACCATACTTATATATATATATATATATCCAATATGCATTCAAAATCATTAATGCTGGGTTTTAGGATTTAAATCCTTCCTTGAAGAATACCCAAAAGACAACATTACACTCTTAGAGGAATCTAAAAGAGACAACTCAAATTATCCTTGATAATATGAAATTATATAAATCTGAGTACATTTTGGAGACAATTTCGTGGAAACTCACACATGCCTTGCATATGTGTGAACCTACAAATTGAAACTAAACCTACAGTAAAGACAACACTGAAAACATAGAAGAACACATTGTCACTTGCATTGATAAAAGGATGTCATCACTAGAACCTACAATTTCGGATTACTCCCTTGGAGAAAATCTCTCAAAAATTGGAACCCCTACAATTGAGAAGAATGGGGAATAAGAAGGAGAGGGAAGAGAATCAAATCTGCAACTGAAAATTGCCAAGTGTCTCCCCTCTAACTGAATTTCACTCCCATGGAAACTGCTTCCAAAATATCCCACATTTGTCAAAATTAACTACCTAGCCAGATTCCTCATTCCGAGAGCTTTCCGGTGATATATAACACTTTATATTTTGGCCAAAATTTAGACCCTGGGCGAATTAATCCTCAACATGCACCATCATTTAAATTTTTTGAATTTTAATATAGTTTGAACTATATCATTTACTGATTTTAATTTTGATTTTTGCCTCCATTTGGTCCTGACGCTTTGCCATGTGGCGGGATCTGATTGGTTGATGGGGTCCACTGGGTGCCACCTGGAACGACACCTCATCATCGCCATGTCATCCGCTTTGTCACTGCCACTTGGCCGCCACGTGTACACCACCTCAGCGCCACGTCATTGCCACCTATGCACCACCTCATCACCACCATGACGGGACCTGCCTGTTGGACACTGACCACACCTGCCACATGTACGCCACCTGGACTTTGCCATTTCGTACTTTTCTTTTCGCCATTTCGCGGGGTTTAACATTCGTGCATCTTCAATCTGCGAAACCACACGGGCCATTGATCTCCATCTAACACGCTCACTGGTTAACCTGCTGCATTTTTGCCATTTTCTTTTCGCCATTTCACGGGGTGTAACTTTTGTGCATCTTTGGCCGGCGAAATCACGCGCTTCATCGGATCCTACGCAACCTGCTCACTGGTTAAGCCGACCTTTCTCTGCAAAATTTTGCCTATCTACCTCGAGAAGCATGCCTACATGGGGTCCAACCTGGTCGTCACTTAGTCAACTCCTCTGTCACCTCGGGATCCGTGCTCATGTGTGGGACCACCTTGGGCGCCCATAGGCACCATCCGTCAAAAGCCTTTATGGCTTAGACATATTACATTAGTAAGGTTTTGCATTTAAATACAAAAAAGAACCACTTCCCAGCCAATGTGGGATAAAGGCTTTTGCCTGTAGCTGCATCTTGAAGGTTTTTCCTTGGGTTTTAATGGTGGCCAATGCATTTGTATTAAACTTCCAATGCCTCTCCTCAGTCTTCTACACTGCCACTCCATTCACTTGGCCACGCAAGGGGGAAGAATGACAATTTACATATGCCAAATGCATTTTCCTTAAACTTTTTTCATGAGCTTTTCAACTACCATGCAGGAGGAGATTTGCTCCAGATCTGGTAATTGTGTTTGCTTGGGAGTTTCTACAGCCTATTCTAAACGCCACGCAAGAGGAGATGATAGTGTGGAGTTTGAAGACCACCACACAAGCTGCTGGCATTTACCTTGCTTTAGTTTTAAAACCATTATTTGCCACTTCAACGCAGCAGGGGAGGAAAGACCAATTTCATTTGCTGTTTGCATTGCCTTGAAAAAAACTTTCAACTTTACCCTTGCCCAAATTATGCACAGCAGGGAGGGATGTGGGCATCGTTGCAGAGAGAAGGCCACCAGCAGGGAGAGGAACTTGATATGTTTCAATGCTTTTTTGATTTTAATTTGCTGCATTTTCTTCTTAATCACCATGTCCAGCATGCTTTGCAGACTTTCCAACACACCTGCACATCCAGCATTAAGGGAGATGGGGCGCATGTGAGGGAGGAGAGAGGATAGCAGCTGAAGTTTGGACTTTACTTTGCATCTTCTGCAGTCCTTCATTAACCACGTGAGCAATTTGCCCTTTGTCAATTGTTTGTTTTCAACATGCTTCTCTCTGTTCATAGCAATGTATTGATATGTGGACTAAGGTCTTATGGCTGTCAATTTTTTAAAGCTTCTTTTGATGCATTACTATCATAGGCATCTATGGCTGTCTTGGAATGTTCTTGTATAAAATTTTAACTACACTCCAATCTGCCACACAATACACCTCACAGAGGGGATGATATTTCCGTATGTATTTGCATGAAGGTTTTTTTAAAAAAAAAAAATACGCTTTCCACAGTGCATTTGTTTGGAACCTCATTTTAATTATCTTCCACCAGCAGAATTACATTTGCTTGGGTTTCATTTGCTGAAGTTTCATGCCTCCCCTTCTCAAGAAAGGAATAACACAACCATTCACTTCACAAATCATTCATCATCACATCTTATAACATGCCTCATAATCAAAACCTACATTTAGATACTCTGAAAATCTTTTATTAAACAAAGTCACCAACAAAATCAATTCGCGAGCATGAGCCAGGTCGGGCCCCAAAGTGGGTCCCACTAAATTTTTTTTTGTTTTCAAGCTACTGGCTTCTAGAATGCTTTAGACACCTTAAACACACCTCATGAAATGATCGGCATCGTTTTCGGATCATTAATCCGCATTTTACAACCTTCAGGCAATTACGCCACAATTTTCGCATTTAATCACGAAGACGTAATTTTCAAGTCGGTCAAAACACCTTTCTGGATCTCGCCATCTGATAGGCATGTACTCTGATATGTAAGCATGAAATCTACCAAACGGTTTCTCAAGATGAATCCTGAGCAAGGAGATATCAATTTTCAAAAATGTCCAACTGGCTTTGTCAACATTGCGGACCTGATGAAGTCAATGTCCTGGCAACACATGACGCCTTTCTCAAAAATATCAAATGACCTCCGTAGGCCCTCAAATTTGAAACATAGGTACCTTGAAGTACATATTAAAACTTGGAAATCTCAGTTCGATCACAAGACTGACAGGATGCAAATGGTGCGCTCACAAAAATGGCTACATTTAACTGATACAACATTGAAGTGCGGATAACTGAAAATGATAGCTAAATGAATCCTTTTGAAAACCGATCAAACGGATTGATAGAGGCTTGAAATTTGAAACGTAGCTCATCATTTATACTGAAATTATGCTGGAACAAACATTCTGACATGATGCTTAATGAGACAACTTTTATACTTGTGCAAAACAAGGCTCTGACTAGCTGTCAAAATAGGGACTTGCCAAAACACACAAACTGCAAACAGATTTGGCTTTGAAAACAGAGCAAATGGATTCATCAAGACTTGAAATTTTGCAAGATGACTCACATTTATGCATAGAATTTAATCCACTTTTAATTTCTTCATGACGATCAACAGGGAAAAAGATGTAATCGCTCAAAGTAGGCTACTCAATAAAATCTGCATTTGTGCCTAAAGTGCACTTTCAGCTCACCCTTCAAATTGGGTACCTCATAAACGTATCCAAATTGAATTATGAAAGTTGCACATCATTGAATAGGCCAAATGAAAGGCGTGGGACATGAATCCCGAGCCTTACCCTCTGAAAATCAACTGGCTCCATTTTGCCCTCTTGCAAACTAGGCCATTCAAACTGACTCATTTAGGTACTTTTCTGGCATGCAGAGCAAAATTTTGAAATGGGCCTCTAAACTTCGACTCAATTTAATGAGTCCCAACAGTCCCAAGTAAGGAAAGCTTGACTGTGACTGTTTTGTTGGTTACCAGTCAGTTTGAATGAAGCAACCGAGCAAGTTAATGGTTTCATCTAAAGACTAAACTGTGTGGAAAGATTTGTGTAGTGTTTGATCTTTCATTTTTGGGGAATTAGATAGTGTGTGTGGTGCAGGTTTAAGTCCTTTTGTAAATAGTTTGTAAAATACATTGTAACTGCCCAGTTTTGGGACAGTTTTGTACTAATGGGTTAGCATTCCATTCTCCATCGTGGAGTGACCATGAAACCATGGGGAATGGAAGTGAAGACCTTGTACTATAATGCAATGCAAGTACATCTTTTGAATATGTAGGGAATCCAACCATTTAGCCACTCCTAGGCGAGACTAGACAGTGCCCGGTTAGGAATGGTTGTTGGTGCAGAGGTTCGAGAGAGCAAGGTTGGTCAGTGGAGAGTGCACCCTTTGAAGGAGGTGTAGAGGAGTGTGTGAAACACCACTAGTGTGAAGGAGGAGCCTCCACCAATCCAGACAAGGTGGCTAAAACACAAAACATACACTGTGACCTAGGTAGACGATAAAAACCCTCACAAAACCCTTAAAAACCCCAAAATTCGCCCAAGGCACTGTACGACCACTTGGAGGCCCAAAACCAGAGAAATCCTTGAGACCTTTCCAAATGAAAGGTATTCCATTTTGGGAGTTTGGGTAGTTTGTGCATCGTTTGCAAGAGAGAGCCCTAAAAGTCCGGATTGGAGGCCTAATAGGGGCTCTTCCTTGTAGCCCTATTTTGTAGGAAATGAGCAAAATGGTGGAATCGGTAGTAGGGATGAAGGTTGCAACTTCTTGGGGGCACATGGATGCATGTAAAACATGGTTTAAGACCTATCCTAACCTTGCTAGGACCTAGGAAGCAGTAGGACAAGCCAAGCCCTTATTAGCCGTAGTAAGGGGTTTTGAGTCTCATGAGTAGGTGAGACCTTAGGAGTAGCATTGCAACTCATTGGTGGGTGGATTGGGTAAGGTCAAGGGATTCCTCAAGCAAGGGAAGTCCTAGAGACCCTAGGGTGTGAAGAGAACACCAGGTGATCCAAGAGCATAGACTAGGCTAGTCTATCCCAGACCCCATCCCATCAGTAGATAGGAACAATCTCCTTCATGCAAGATCTTTCACGCACACAATGCTGACATGGCAAGATGATTTGTTCTTCATTACAATGCTAACTCATCACACAATGTCACTGGTTGAGCCATACAAGCTTCCATTGAGACTACCAACCGATAGTCATACAATGCTTCCATGTGCTTGTTCCCATAACCATATACCGGTTCACCTTGAACAAGCACACTGCTTCACTTTGGCACAAATACTGGTTCACAGTGTTATACCGGTTCTCACATATGTCGGCTCACACCTCTTCAACATATTGACATCAATGACAACATACAATGTCATTATGTCCACATACCGGTTCACATAATGCCAACACCTGAGGATATAAGAGATGAAGTGGTAAGAATCAAAGAATTATTTGCACCATTAAAAGTTCTAGTCACATATACTAGTAGGCAACAAGTAGATGATTTAGAGACTGATTCAAATGAGTATGAATGGGGTCCTGACTATCTTTCAGACACATCCACTACAGAAACTCTAGAAGAATCTATTGGTGTCATAGATGATACTCAAGAGCTGATGCGCATAACACTAGAGAAGGAAATACAAGAAATTAGACAAAAGAGGCAAGCAAATTATGAACAAGGATTGAAAGAAGGAAGGATACCAGAAAGCTTCTCATCTATGTTCCCTTATCCTAAAACAGAACAAATCAGTTATAGCACTACACTGGAAGAGTTGGAAGCTACAGAAGAAGTACCAGTCATCAGTCCAGAAGAAGCTAAATGGAGTAGACGACAACAAATCACAAAAACCATGAGATCATGTCAACAGGTGTGTCAGATACAAGTGACAAATGAACCACAACATGAAGGAACTTGTAGCATTAAAGATCTTGGTATTGATACCATACATATGCTTACTAAATCACCTGAAAGAGGCTTGGAAACTTCATCCAATGACTCTGATGACTCTGATGACAATCCTATTCATGATGATATCCACTCAGCCTCAAATTCTGAATCATCTGATACAAATAATGAAAAGTTGCCTACTAGTCTTATTGCTATTAAACCACGATATGATGTCTAGTCTAGCGTAGTAAACGACGTTACAAGTATGTCTATTGGATTAGATCGATTAAATATTAATGTGAACTTTAATAATCATGATCTGACTCTTCCTAGTCTTGAGACACTTACGCAAGGTATCATTCTGGAACTTGACTTTTCGATCTGCAACTGTGATAACAATACCATGAACGCTCTTGAACCTATCCAAAATTTGTCCTTAGTACATCCCGAATTGATTGACTGTACTTTACAGAACCAACCCATGGATATACCTACTTTTGCCAATGACTATACATTATCCTATTATCTCAATGCAGTCGAACCTATAAACTCTTCCACCAGTGAACAGAGTGAAAATATGACTAAAGCGGATATCAAGTATCTTAGTCGCAAAAACAAGAAAAATAAAAATAAAAGTCTGATGGTGAAAACCACATTGTGGTGGTGTTAGAATCTAAAAAAGAGAAAATAAAGGATGTACCTAAAGGTGAAAACCTCTTTGAGGTGCCTAAAGGTGAGATACTTGGTATACTTCCCAGTCATTTCTAGGAGCGGTCTTCCATATTGATCGAGCCAACTCAGCCAGTGAATATCGGGAATGAAGAGACACCACAAATCATTCACATAGCTCAATCACTATCAACAGAAGAATTGAAGGAGTTCACTTAGTTATTCTTAGAAAAGAAAATAAACTTTGCATGGACATACTTTGATATGCCAGGCTTGGATCCTAATCTCATTATGCACCATCTCTCAATCACACCAGGAGTAAAAAAAACTTTGTAAGATGCACCCGCATGTAGTGTTATTGGTCAAAGCTGAACTAGAGAAATTGCTCAAAGTTGGATTTATCAGAGCAATAGATTATGTTGAATGGATTTCCAACATAGTGCCTGTGTCGAAGGCAGATAAATCTATCAGAGTTTGTATAGGTTTTAGAGATCTCAACAAAGCATGTCCAAAAGACGACTTTCCATTGCCAAATATTGATATGATAGTCGACATGACAACTGGGTATGAGATATACTCACTAATGCATGGGGAACCTTTTGCTGGAATGTCATGCCATTTGGGTTAAAGAACACATGGGCAACCTATCAAAGAGAAGTTACAACTATCTTTCATGACATGATGCATAAGAATATGGAAGATTATGTTGATGACACCTTAGTGAAGACTATGAAAAGATCAACACATATTCAAGAGTTAGGTCCTATACTTGACAGAATGGAAAAATTCAAGCTCCGATTAAATCCAAAGAAGTGTGCATTCGGAGTGACATCTGGTAAACTAATTGGCTACATCATTTCAAAGAAGGGAATCGAAGTTGATCTTGAGAAGGTCCAAGCTATAATGGAAATGTTGCCTCCAAAGAACATCAGTCAAATGAAAAGTCTATAGGGACGTCTCCAATCCATTAGAAGATTCATTTCTCAGCTAGCAGACGAGGCCCAACCTTTTACAAAAGTATTGAGAAAAGAAATAATATACAACTGGGATCAGCAGTGTGAACAACATCTTCAACAAATAAAAGAGTACCTGACTAATCCACCGATATTGATGCCACCTATTCACAGTAAGCCACTAATCTTATATATATCAACAACTAATTCATCATTGGGGGCACTTCTGGCGCAACAAGATGACAACAAAAAGGAAAGAGCTATTTATTACATCAGCAGGACATTGGTGTCTTATGAAATGAGCTACAGTATAATAGAAAAAGCATACTTGGCATTAGTCTTTGCATCATAGAAGTTGAGGCACTATATGCTAGCACATTCAGTCAAGTTGGTGGCCAAAATTGATCAACTCAAGTATCTTCTTAATAAAGAAATACTCACTGGAAGATTGGTGAAATGGGTTATGATCCTTACAGAGTTTGACATTGAATATGTGGAACGCAAAGCCATAAAAGGATAGGTAATTTCTGATCAACTTGCTAAAGCTCCACTTGAGGATACTCAACCACTACACATCGAGTTCCTAGATGAATCAATAATGCATCTTACTCAACAACCCTGGAAGATGTTCTTTGATGGTTCCTTTACTCAAAATGGTTTAGGTGCTGGCATATTATTCATTACTCCTCAGAAGTATTCAATCCCAAAGCCTTATAAGATTCTATTCCCTTGCACAAACAACATTGCAGAATATGAAGCTTTGGTGAATGGGATAAAACTAGCCATTGAATGGAAAGTTGTTGAATTACATAGCTATGGAGATTCTCAGCTGTTCATCATCAGATCAATGATACATATCAGACTCGCGATGAGAAATTGATGCCTTACAAGAGGATGGTGGACAATCTCAAGAAGTACTTTGCTTTTGTATCATTCCAACAGATTCCTAGATCAATGAATAGAGCAGCAGATGCTATGGCCACCTTGGCATCCATACCTGAGTTATAGGAGTCTGATTCTCGCTTTGATTTCCTGGTGGAAGAGTTATATTACCCCGCTTATGATTCTCCTGAGACCCAAATAGTCTATTCTATTATTGGACATGACTCATCCTGATACCGCCACATCTATTCCTATCTATGCAATCAAATTATCCCTAAAAACCTTACTCGTAACGAGAAAAGAAACCTAACTTGAAACGCTTCGCGGTATGTTATCATAGCTAACAATTTATTTAGACAAGGTTTGGACAATACATTGCTTAGATGTCTAGAAATTGAAGAATCTAAACATACATTATCGGAAGTCCATGAAGGTATTTGTGGATCTCCTTCGAATGGTTTTACTTTAGCTTGGAAACTATTATGGGCTGGCTACTACTAGCTAGATATGGAAAAAGATGCCATAAAATTTGCTAAGACTTGTGAGAAATGTCAGCTTCATGGAAATCTCATACATGCCCCGGCAAGGGATCTCATACCATTCATTACACACTGGCCTTTTCAGCAATGGGCCTTTGATCTCATTGGTCAGATATATCCAGCTTCATCCAATGGATAGAAATTCATCATAACTGCCACTGAGTATTTCACCAAGTGGATAGAGGCAGTTCCGCTTATCAAAGCAACTGGTAAACAAGTCGCCTTATTCATCCTAAACTATATAATTTGCAGGTATGGGATACCTTCATCCATCATGACTGATAATGGAGGATAGTTTAAGAATAAAGATCTGGATGAGCTTTGTGAGAAATTCAAAATAAAGCAACACTAGTCATCAGTATAGTACCCTCAAGGTAATGGACAAGCTGAGGCATCTAACAAAAACCTACTGACTATCTTGCACATAACAGTGAACAAATCCAGGAAGGATTGGCATCTACAGCTCAATCCTGCACTATGGGCTTACAGAACTAGTATCAGAACACTTACTGGGGCTACACCTTTCTCTTTGGTGTATGGGTCCGAAGAAGTATTACCTATTGAAGTAGAAATACCGTCTCTAAGAGTTTCGTTGCAAGGTCTTGTTATTGATGAAGATCATAGAATATCTAGATTGCAAGAACTCGAATTGTTGGATGAGCATTGACAAGTGGCGTTTGATCATCTCAGAGTGTATCATAAGATAATTTCAAGCTGGTGACCTAGTCTTGAGAGAGAATCCAAAAAATCAACAGTTTCGCGATAATAAAGGGAAGTTTGAACCCAACTGGCTGGGTCCCTACATTGTTACTGCAGTATTCGGCTCTGGTGCCTATCAACTCTCAAACTCAGAAGGAGAATAGCTCTGTGAACTGATTACCACCATCCACTTGAATAAATTATTCGCTTAGCATTCTCTGCTCCAGCAAACTTGTATAGTTGGAAAAGGTCCTGAAAAAAATCAAAAAAATCAAAAAGAACAAAAAAAGAAAAAAAAAAGAAAAGAAAAAAAAATATATATATAAAAAAAATGAATCTCTGCCAAACAGGTGAAAACCTAGCAAATAGGTGCCTCTTGTACTCAAGCGCTCCATCTATCAACGCAACGTTGGAATTTCCCGCTTTCATGCATCGTTTGCTTTCGCTTGTACATATTTTTAGTCACTTTCATGACATCCTGATTTGTTGGAACCCTCATGACTAGAAACTGATCAACGTCCTAGTCTTAGGTTACTCGACAGAGCATATTACATATCCTAAGCAGTGTCAACCAAGTCATTTTTCTGTCAGTGAAACCTGGTCGTCCACTCCGAGTCAGTCACCTATCTCCTAACTACCAAAGAGTTTATCATTGAGTTCACAAGCAAAACAACATAACGGAAAACAATCACTAAACAGTTTGAGCTATGAATGAAAATTTTCTTTGTATGCTGTCTTTTATATTGATTTTCGATTACTGTCCCTCTAAGTAACTCGAGGAAGTCTATTGTGACTAAGAGGAGCAAGGATTGGGGGCATAATATTTTCTTTGTTTTTGCTTGTAGGAATGATCTTGATGATGTGGAAACATATAAATTAGCTGGGTGTCTGTGATAAGAGGCTTCACATCAAGGTGAAATCGCCTCACATACCTCGACTCCACTTATTTGTATGCTACAGGGAGGTCCATATCATTTCTTTGTTCGTTTTGAGGGAATTTCTTTATGATGCATTTCGGGTCCCTACGAAATCTGTCCAAGGATATGAATGAAAAAAGGGTCATTGTGGACAAGATAATTAATATTGCACATTGAAAAAGAAAGGAACTCTAACTTGCCTATTGTGTTCGTTATGCTCAGTGATGAATCTTAAGTATTTTAAATCCAGTGACTAGGTTTAGGTTGCATTTTACACATCATTTTGCATATCATTTTGCATTTTTGTGAATCTAGAGTGATTTCGGTATGGTAATAATCTCTTTATCTTCTGAAGGAGAGCTGAAAGCATCATCATTTCTTATGCTAAGTGGTCTTTTTATGATCATTTCTTTGATTGAGTACTTGTGTTTTGAGATGTTTTAGCTGCATACATAACATTTCATATAGCTTCATATATTTTATTGTTACTCATTTGCATTATCATTTATTTGCATATAAAAGAAACAAAAATATACATTCATAATCATTTGCATTACATACATTCATATGGAAAATAAATGCATACATATAGAATAAAGCATATAAGAGACATCTCATAAATGAATCAACACAAGTACGATGAAGTCAAATTGGATCTCGTGTATATATATATATAATGGCAAGTATAAGAGTACAAAATGATGTCCAATGACATATACAAACTCCCATCGGAGCAAGAATCATATAGGCTACAAAAAATGGGGGTGTCTAGAAAAAAATTATCCGAGCTACAAAAAAAAAGAATCATCTAGCTGGAGCCCTCTCCCTCATCGTTTGGTGGAGGAGGAGGAGCCTGATGTCCAGGATCCTAGCGCGGTGCCCGAGCTCCCTCCGATCATGCCATATACTGCGAATAGGGTTGCACCTGCTGTGCAATAGGAACTGCGACACTATATGCCGCCACATAATATGCTGCCCTACTACTCTAGAGGAGGACCTCCTATCGTAGAGGCTCAATCTCAGCTCTTGACTCTGCTCTCAAGGCCACTATCTAATGATCCCACTTGGCCCTCACCTCGGTAAGCTATTGGTCTTGCTTCACCAGCTGAGTCTGAGCCACTATCAACTGTGACTGTAGCTCTGCAAGGCGTGCTCTCATCGACCTACCAACATCCTATCCCTGCTCTCTCACAGGCTCAATACCCCCACATCTGCTACATCCTCCAGGTAATCCCATCTCAAGCGATGTAAACCTGTCATCTCCTGCATCGCCAAAGCATACGAAAACCGTGGAGGCCATCCCTGCCTCTCCTCATTAGCATAGCATGCGTAGGCTGTGTACTCCTGCGAGATCCCTTGAGGCCGACCATACTACCTCATCACTCGAGAAATGACAAATCGCTCCACAATGGTCTGTGATCTCCCGATCAGTGGGCATGTCACAAAAAGGTCTCTCCGAACCGCCCGCTAGTCATCCCACGGCTCCAAGCCTCTATATGGTCTCCAGACAACTGCTATAAGCTCGTCGAGCTGCCATCTCCAGAAGTCCATCTTGCCCAAATGGGGCTGCGTAATATATCCGGTATACCTGTAAATAATCGACTGCCCTGGCTCTCTGCTATCATCAACTATTGGCTGACAAACGGGAAGGTGCTCCCAAGTCCAAACCTATAAAATATATACACCTGCAGCCATGCTTCACCCATCTCTATATAAAATCTCATGCATCTCGCGATACATGTGAGTAAGCAGGAAAGAGCCCTAGCCAAGTCTCTGAGGGGTCTCTATCAACCTCTCTAGCATCCGGCCCCGTCCGCTCTCAAAACCCTACTGCCCTCTGTCTGGTATCCAGAAGCAACCAATGAACCCTACTAGAACACATGCCAGGGGATACTCCTCACTGTACCTGCTCATCAGTATGTCCCAACTCATGCACTGAGTCAAAATGTCTAGATCCTTGAATACGTTCCTAAGTGCCTGCAGTCCAGGTAACAATGCGGTATCATAATCCACCTTATCCCCAGCAAAAGGGATATGAAGGATCCTGTACACATCCTCGGGAGTGATAGTCAACTCCCTAACTGGCAAATGAAATGTATTCTACTCTGAATGAAAATGCTCAACCAATGTCGTGAGCATTTTGTGGTTCACACGGATATCAGGTAATCGCAATAGATGAGTCAAGCCGCATAAATCAACATGAGCCTACTCAATCTCAGATAAGTGACAAACTAATGCCATCGTAGGTGGATATACACATCTAAAGAGCACAGGAGGTAATTGAACTTGCCAAAATAAACAAACCAACAACGACCATCAGAAAATATTCCAAATGAGCCTACAAGAGAAGTTAAACATCACACAAATCCAAATAATTCAAATGCAAAACCAAAATTTCATGTTTACACTTTCAAAAATGATCACTATCTTTCAAATGACAGAACATAGTTAAGCAGCATCTCGTATAAGTCAGGAATGCCTCTCGTACGAGAAAACAGCCTCGAACGATAAACTTTTACACATCGCATGACAAAATGGTCTTTTAACAAACCTGTCGTATGACACGAGGGTGGACCCCGTACGACAAATCTAATGGGTTCAAATGACAAAATAAAATATACCAGTTTCTCGTACGAGATAGGATCCTGTCTCGCACGATAAAACGAGATGCCCGACCCCCAATATGTGAAAAACGTGAAAAATGCAAAAAAAAACTCAAAATTGAAAACATAAATAGGCTTAAGATCGATCACTTACCGCGGGCTCATAATTTTGAGGTCGATTATGTCTTCTCTGGCACTCGAATCAATGCTGACGAGTAGGGACCATCATTTTCTTCGCAGAAGGTTTTTTCTGAATTTTCAAACTTGGAGGGTTAAAATGATTTGAAAAATGACACTTTCGTCCCATATATAGCCTAAAACCTAATTTTTCAACTTGCTTCGATAGTCATGAAAGTTGTACCCTTAGCTAATTTGCTTGCTCTGATTCCATTTTCGAGATTGAAATCGAAATTCGAGATCATTTTGCTAGTCAATTTCACAATTTGGATCACTTAGCGCTCTTTTCATCAAATGCTCATTCTTTCTTCAAATTGTGCTCAATTTCAACGTTGAATTCAATTTCAGTCTACACATCAACATTACAATCAACTTTGCGCTCAATTTCTCAGCAACCAATGCCAAATCTTCAAATATACCTCATAATCAATTTGTCCTCAAATAACTTATTTTCACCACATACTTGCCTATAATCATGTACCCTCTTTATCTTTCGATTTCGCTCCCAAGGGGGCATACTCGTGACCTTATGACCTCATATCTCAAAGTCGAGAAAATTTTCAAATCTTCATCAAAAGTCGAGCAAAATATTTTCAACCAAATAAAATCAATTCTTATTGCTAAGGGGAATCTCAGCTTTATCGTTTCACATCAAGTTGAGATCTCTTGATCATTTGAATCAAATCAATTGCTAGGGGCATATCAGTTTCATCGCTTCAAATCAAGCTAATATTTGTCCTTCTCCTGAATTAATCTCTTAACGTTAATCAGTTTCATCACTTCACATCAAGCTGATTATTCGTTTAAACTCAATCAAAAGTTTAAAGAGTATCTTTGATCACACTCAATCTAAGCAAGTGTTCAGTATTTGTTTCTTGATCAAGCTGGATAGTTTATCTTCGTTCATCGTGTCTTGATAAATCAAGTTCAAGATCGACTTTTATCATCACTCACTGTATCTAAGTTCAATCAAGTTCTAGATCAGTAAGATCTGTTTCTTGATCAATCAAGTTCAAGTTCAGTATCTTTTGTTTTCTATCGTTCCTCAGTTCAATCAAGTTCGAGATCGGTATCGCTTTAATCAGATTTCATTCAACTTTGTCTCTTTGAATCAAGCTAAACACCTAGCTCTTCATCTGGTTCGTGATCAATCAAGTTCAGAACTGGCATCTCCTAGACATCACACATTCTTTGAACCAACGCGCTACTCGCACATTAATTCAAAGAGGGGCAAATGTAATACCCTAAAATTGGTCATCTAAACCATGAGTCCCTAATCTCGACAACATCACCAAGGTCCTATCCAAAGGCAATTAAATCAATCTTGAGCGCATTATTAATTCTTTAATCATCAAATATCACATGGCAAATCAACTACTCAATATTAATTAAATATTTATTTAATTAATTGAATCATTTCCAAGAATATCATTTTGATCAATTATCCCATTTTAATTTATTACAAAAGATAAATTAATTACAAAGCAAGAGTTGAATTGAAAATAAAACAAAAAAAAAGAATTGAATTGAGAGAGAAATCAAACTTGAGATATTATTTCTTTTTCTAAATTTGGAACTTGAAATCAGAAAAGCAATTAAATTGAATTATTGAATTATTCTCTAAAATTGGAACTCAAAGCTTTTCAGAAAAAAGAAGTTCAGTTGCATTGAAAAGACCTTTTTCTTGAATAAATCAAATATATGCATGGAATTATCTATTTTTATCCTATATGCATGGAATTATTTATTTCCTATATGCATGGAATTAATTTATTATTATTTTCCAATGCAACTTGAACTTCTAATTTGAATGCATTTCAATTAAACTATAATTGGAATCTATCTCAAGGTTAACTGAATCTGATTTCTTAATTATTTTCAATTAATCCTAAATTGAGCTTTTTCTCTTGCAATTCTCTATAAATTCAGTCTTCAGCTCTCATTCCAATTCACCCTAGAGAATTTTGAGAACATGCTTGGAGATTATTATCACACTAATTTTGCTCTAGAGTCATTGAAGATTATTGTGCTTTTTAGATTGTTTGCATCCATTATTGCTTGAATTGATTATTTGTTTGAATTATTCATCCATCTTGCATCCATATAGCTTAATATCATATAGATTAAATCCTTCGTCTTGGTGTAGTCTAGTCACTGGTATTGCTTATAGAAATTTGAGAGCAATCTTATACTCGCATCTTTTAGAAGGCAATTGGTCGCTTTGTTATGGTTTATTACTTATTGATTATTGATTATTAACCATGCATATAATGACTTAATTGAAGTGTTGTGCTTACAGCTATAGGTTCACTTTTTCACACACACAAATAGTGCTCCTAGAGGTGCAGCTAAAAGGACCAAGGCAAGCATGAAAAAGGCTACCTTGGCTTCTTCAAAGGAAATCCCAATTCTCAGGGAGAATATCAAAGAAATGCAAGGGATAAGCGAGAAATTGGCTAATGCCCTTAAAAAAATAATGTAATTTTTCTTTTTCCTAGTTGTTGCTAGTAGTGTTGGACTTTTGTGTTGGCTTTTGTCTAGTACTTTGCTGGTTTTTCGCTGTCTATCCTGTTTAGTTTCTTAATGCTTTTTTATCTTTTATGGTTCCTTTGTAAAGGGTTTCAGGGTCCCTTCAAAACCTGATTTTCCCATACTAAAAAACATCATTGATTGAAAATTAAATAAAACACTCTTTTACCATTCACATCTATTCAATTTCCAAATCAATATTCCATCAAGGATACAATTCACGTCAAATACTCAACTGAATAAAAAAACATGAATTCCTAACAGGCATTTAATTCATTTCCAGAATATATATCCAAATTAACAAATTTGAATTACTAATTCATGTCTTGATTTCAAAAGATAACTTATTAATCCACCTAATAAAAACCACTATTTTATTTAACATAAAAAAAAACCACTTTTAAAAATAATTTATTTAATAAAAATTAAATTCATAGCACATAACGGTTTGTACCAGTAAGGGTACAAGGTCAAGCGGGGGTCAAGGCCAACCCGCGCTAGTGCTGCTGCTGAGCCAGCAGACACTACCTGCTGGGAGTATTGCTACCATTGGTAGCAGGCCTACCGACAGGTAGAGTTGCTACCTCTGGTAGCAGCCGCTACCAACCGGTAGCACTGCTACCAATCGATAGTGGTATTGTCGACCAGTAGTACTACTACCGCTGGTAGCAGCCGCTACCAACTAGTAGTGGTACTGCCGACCAATAGTACTACTACTTGCGGGTAGTAGACACTACCGACCCGCGTTGTGGGACTAGCCCGCCACGGGATAAGATAAGGTCTACTATAAGAAAATAAAATACATGCCTTCCAAAGCATTAAAATCAATATGCCCAAAATCGTTTAAACATGGAAATGATTCATTCTTTGATCATTTCACTAGAATGCACACATTGTGCCAAGATCCAAATTCCAAATAGGAGAGGCAATCCAAGAAGTTGATTTTCAAGAAAACAAAAACATACATCAAATAAAGAAATGAACCATTTCTTTCCTATAAGCAAACATATGATATAAGCTTCACAAAATCAACCATAATAGGCTTTTCTTCTTCCATTCTAATCATTCCACAAGAATCTACAAGGAGATTTGCATCTTTTCAACACACAGGAAGCAACTGAAAAATTCAAAATTAAATTTAAAACAAGAAGAGAACATCCAACCTTGAAGAAAACTAGCAAGCAAAATGATGGAGAATCCCAATCCTTGGAAACCAAATCGAATTCCAGCTCCTCCTTCAGAATGGTTTTCAAAATTTCTCTCTCAAAAATTTTGCCTTCTCTTCCCGTGAATTTTGAGGAATATATGGGAAAATAATTACAACCTAAACTTTCTAGGTTGAAAGTTTTCTCCACCAATCAGATTAATTTATTTAAAAAGTAAATAGCAATCAGATTTTCCTCTTTTCCAAAAACAATTCTTTTCCAACAATTAAAATGAAAAAGTCAAATGGAAAGGTAAAAAGAAAAGCTTTTTATTTTATTTTCTATTTTCCAAAATACTTTCTTCAACATAATCATTTATCATTTAAATGGCTAGGCAATTATTTACTTCCTTCCACAAAATATATTAATGCAACTTTACACAATGAAATAAGCCATTTAACCATTTAATCTAGCAAATCATTAATTTAGTTAAATCAATAATCTCAGAGCATAATAATTAACTAATTACACCAACATAAGATAGCATCATCCATTTATTTAAATAACCATTCATATGAACAAAAGCATGCAAAATGAAGAATGATCAAATGACGACTCACAAATGACCAAACCAAAGCACTATGACTCGCATACTAGCCAGATGAGAAAGACAACCGACTATCAACACTAACACGAGTTTAACTACGGGTCAAGTTAGGGTCCAACAACTATCTCCTCCACTCCCATCAGAAATATAAGGCATGCTCAGATCTATGAAACCAGGTGGAGTCGATACCCCGTACTTACCCGGTACTAGTACCTGCAATGTCCTCCACCAAAGAACCATGCGTGCATATAGACAAATATATATATATATATATATATATACAAACATGACACACACACCGATGAAGGATAATCATGACGTTCCCTATCTCACCGGAGTGAGTGTAGGAAAATCATCCCCTTGTACCTCATACACATGCAAACATGCAACACATAAATAACACATCGCACATATAAGGTAAGAGTGTCAATCCATGATAATGATCCATAAAATAACATTAATCATAAGCACTGAGATACTGCATAAAATCATACACCATAAATCCAGATAAAGCATGTAATAACTGTTACCAAAATTTTGTACAATGCAAAATTTGGTACCCTAATGAAGCCTTGCATTCTTTTTGAAAAGGTCCAAATCATGAATTAGTAAGAAATGCACTGTTTTTTTCTAACTTGTTTGCTTCATGTGCAGATATAGGAAAGTCAGACATCATGTGGGTTTAAATGTGGCTCCCATGAGGGTTGAGCTCAGCATGTTGTAGATCACAAAAAAATCTATGTTATAGATAACAAAAACATTTATGCTCCATTGCAGATGAAATTGTGTGGCTATTAAAACCTTAAGGCTAAAAGAAACTCAGAGCAAAATGCAATCGTCTTGTGTAAAGTTTTACTTGGGCGCCAAAGAGGGTTTTAAATGTAAGGCCTTAGAGTTTCTAAGCGGTTTCAGTCGCCAGGCAAGAAGACCTTTTATCCCACATTGGTCGTGCGGAAGGAGTTTATCACATTTAAATATAAGGCCACATATAACTATACTTTCAAAGCTTACATGCTTTTGGCAAGAAGAGGCAGCTCGTGGCCTGGTGGACCCCATGCGTGCACATCTCAGGGCGTCCTAATTTTGTGACTGGCTGGCAGGAAGAGACTAAAGAGTGAGCAAGTTGAAGAAAGATCAACAGTGATCACAGAGATCTAATGGTTGTCGCTATTTTGCAATAAAAAGATGCATACCGGATTATCGCCATGACTTGGCGACTGATGACTTGGCAGAACAAAGAGTAAAGATCAACCATCACTATACCGTGGTTATGAAGTGCCCGAAATGAATACCCCCATGACAGGTGGTAGGCCAAGTGGTGCCGAGGTGGACTTTGAGCAATTCACAAGTTGACACGTGGTGACATGTGGCAAGACAGGTGGCAGTCCAGTGGCTGGTGACATGGCACGGATGGGCAACATTGAGTAGATCTTGGCTGCGATAAGTCCCGTAAAGGTTTCATCAAAATCTCAATTCCATCGACATCGAGCAGATCTTGGCTGTGATGAGTCCCAAAAAAGTTTCATCGAAGGCTCAATTTCTTCGACATAATAATATCGATGAAACCTTAGGTTTGATGAGACTGGTAAACGGCTTGCCAAGAGAGTAGTTTGGCTGAAAGAAAGAGATCCGACAAAGCAACACACATGGTAGGCCCGACAGATAGGTGGTTCCCAAGCGAATCTCATGAGCCAATTAGAGGGTGCCAAACATTGACACATAGCACAAGAGAGAAGATCAGCCGGGGTTAAAGGTCGAACAAGTTCAGCAAAGATCAATGGTAATCCGAAGGATCTAAGTGTTGGTATTTTGGTATGGTTTTGTCATTGATGTCAACACCTACTAAAGCACTAGCACTCTGGAGATATAGCATCATTCACTGGCAAACAAGTAACTATTGCACAGTTACTGGTATATGGTTCACTGGCAGGATATAATGATCACTGACACTTGGAATGATATGGAAGAAACTTGGTAATGTCGAAGACATCGTGTGGACACTTTGTTTTGAAGAATTAATCATTGGTATAATCATATTTGCATATTTTCTTTTATCGGCAAATAGGTCTAGGGTTACCTAGGGTTACACCGGTAGTTTTATCTTTTCCAGATCAGCATGGCATGCTATGGAGATGATTTATTATTGTTGTAAATGCTTTAAGCCAACATGTTTAATTGGTTATTGCATCAGATATTATATTGTTTGTAAAATGTTTTATTGTAATATCTTGTAGAGATGACCTACTAAAATTTGTCTTAGGTTATGGTATAAATGTAAGATCTTATTTGTAAGATCGAATGTGGGAATGCGAAAAAGAACTAAGTGAAGGTACATGCGAGATTAAGCAGAGCTATACATGAAGACATCATTTGAAGGAGAAGCTAGGTTTTTGTGGAAGCATATCAGCATTACACCGGTACTGAATCCAGCATATGAAGATACTATTTTGTGTAGTACATTCTTATTGGATTTAACCATCCAACTGTAGTCAGTGTGACTCCCATTTTGTGATTGAGCAGTGAGCTCTAGGCTGTTGGCCTTTCTGCATGTGCAGACCCCATTTATGTACACTTACTATCTGCAGTAGTATCATCTGATTGTGGGTAAGGTTTCCCACCATGGTTTTTCCCCTTACAGGGTTTCCACGTACAAATATTGGTGTTATGTGTTGTGGATGACTTTGTGTTTATGTTTCATGCATTAATCTTTACCGATATAGCAATTAACTATTAACACTATCTATCGACATACTTAACTAGTTTACCGGTATTAAGCATTAAGTTGGTTGAGTTGTTTTTGGTTTGAATTTATTAGACAACTGATTCACCCCCCCCCTCTCAGTTTTCTCTGGGACCTAACACTAAGGATCATCGCTATACCGCAATAGATAGAAGCTTGCCAGTTATCATAGCAACTTGGCGACTAAGCACGTGCGGAAAAGGAAAAGGGAAGGTGAGTGGCTAAGAGGTTAAAGATCAAACATTTTGAGGTTAGATCAATGGTCGTCGCTATACTGCAAGCTAAAAATGCTCGTTGTTTATCTCATGTGACTTGGCAACTGATGATGTGGTCATCCAAGTGGGCTCAAAGCAAATGAGGATGCGCCACATGGTAGAGAGAAGATGAAGAAACATGAGAAGACCAAGAGTAAAGATCGAGCGATCTTTCACATCCAACGGTCAGGTGGACAGATCCGATAGTGGTTGCTAAGCCGCAAGGAAAAGTTGCTCGCCCAGTTATCGATGCGACTTGGCAACAAGGTGGGCAAAGGTCTAGATGGAAGACAAAGTGGACCCGTGAGAAAATCAGAGGTTGAAACATGGCAAAAGTCTACAGATGAGTAGATATCTAAGGCAACCTTGAACTTGAACCAGTTCAAACTGGTTCAAGGCTTCAAAATGGTTCAATGGTTAAAACTTCAGTGGTTTGCCGGTTCAAAGTGGATCACCATTTCTAAATGTTTCAATAATTCAAAGTTCATTAGCATCGCTCATTCCCATGGGCCCAGGAAGATAAAAGAAAACAAGCAGACTATAAGGCAAGCAGGATCGTGATAGATCAATGACCGTTGCTATACCGCAAGATAAAAATGCTTGATGGATAATCATAGCGACTTGGCGATAAATGGTGGGGCCTGCTAAGAAGTAAATGAAAAAGTTAAATGCAGGTGGCCATGGTCAATGCAAGCGATCCAGTGGCTAGCAATAATATTAAATTTCATGGTGGACTCAGAACTGGTTATTCAAACAGTGAAAAGCCCGCCAAGCAAGGGGATGATTTCTACATGAAAGATTAATGCAATTGATTATTTGAATATGCAAGTGTTAAATACCGTCAGAAATCTCGCAAAATAGAGAGATCATTTCCACAACCATTTTTAATAGAATTTTTCAACACGGAGAGTAGTTGTCAAGGGATGCATAATATTTTTTCAGTGGGATTTCTTTTTAATATAGTCACAATTCAGCTCATCATGCAACTTTCACATGGGGATAGCTATTTTCGCATTTAGATATGCAGATTTTTAAACAAGAGGATCAGTGGTAGTCCTTTTGAGCAGTAAAGATTATTATTTTATAGTATTGTGCATGAGTTTTTATGCTATTTTTAGGGCAGATTCGCTCAAGGCCTTTTCTCATGCAATTTTTTTAGGGTTTTTGAAGGGGATTCATCATGATTTCTATATATTTCTTCTCTCCTTTTTTCCCTCTGGTTCTTTCTTTTTGCTTACACATACAACAAAAAAAATTGTATCTTAGCACCTTTTTTTTTTTCCAATTTTCAGCATTGTAATAGAGATTATTTTCAGTTTGCAATAGAGAGTTTTTGTTTCGTTGTCAATTATTTCTTATTTTTCCCTTGTCAGATGATTGATTTGATGAAGTTATTGTGATTTAATTCTGAATCCTTTTCATTGTCTCATTTATGCTTTGCAGAGATAGGAAGATTTCATAGTAAATTCAGGTTGTAGGTTGTGGGTTGTGTTCATTTGGTTTCTAGTTCTTTGCATGTTTGTGAAAAATCACTTTTCCTACATGTAGAATTTAGATAACTTCGAGCCTTCACATGAAATGTTTATGAATTTCATGATCTTATTTGATTTGTGAGATAATTTTTGGGTCTTGTTGCAGCTGGTTATAGTTTTAGGACAACAAGTAGAACTGCATCATTTGGGTGTATCACCTCCATTAGGATAGGTTTTTCATTACATGCAAGACTTTTACCCTTTTCCCACAAGAAGTTAGTGTAGGAGATCCATCAGAACAAGAAGTTGACCTGATCTCTGGAGATTCACCTTCACTTTGAGCAACCCACATGCGCGAAGGTGTTTCCATGTTTCACAGGATTGCTTGTTTTCGAACTTAGCATCATGGGTGCAATCCTCAGTGACAACATTAACATTGCATAACATCTGAATCAATATATAATAATGTTCCATTGAAGTCAATCACAAACACAAAAATATTTTGATCGAGGGGTACTACATCCTCCCCCCAAGCCTAGGCTTACTCCTGGAAGCCCAAAATAGATAAGAATAAAGCTCTCCCATCTTCATTTCATCTTCCCATGTCGTTGATGTCTCATCACTTGGATCCCATAGGACCCTTACCTGCTTGATGGTATGACCCCTGAGGATCAAATCGCGATGATGAAGAATGCACACGGGCTCCATGGAAGGATGTCTGTCCTCAACCTGCAAAGCGTTCCAATCAAGAACATGGGTCACATCAGGATGATAAGGTCAAAGAATAGAAACATGAAAGTCATCGTGGATGTTGGATAGACTCGATGGAAAGGCAAGACGGTAGGCAACAGGTCCTATCCTCTCAAGGATCTCAAAAGGGCCTACAAAACAAGGTGCCAACTTAGAACCCTTTCCATAATGGATCGGACTCTTCCACGGATGCACTCTCAAAAACACATGGTTGCCAACAAAAAATTAATGATCTACTCTATGGGCATCAACATACTTCTTCTGCCTATCCTGGATAGCAACCAAATGCCCACGAATCTTCTCAACCTATTTCTCTATCTCACGAAGAAAATTCGGTCCTAAACGCACCATATCCTCCAACCAATCCCAACTCAAAGGAGTATGGCAAGGACGACCATACAAATCTTGGAAGGGAGACATGCCTATAGAGTTGTGATATCTGTTGTTATAAGCAAACTCCACAAGGCAAAGATATTCCTCCTAGCGCGACTGCTGGTCCATAACATACATGTGAAGCATGTCCTCCTAAGCCTGATTCACATGCTCAGTCTGATTGTTAGTCTCTGGGTGATAAGATGAGCTGAAGTTCAACTGGGTTCCCAAAGCATGCTGAAGTGAGGTCCATAAGGCTAAAGTAAAGACATGGTCTCTATCAAAAATGATCCGCCTTGGGATCCCATGCAACCTCACCACATCTTCCAAGAAGACGCGTGCCACCACTGTTTCCATATAAGAAGATCTAATAGGAACAAAATGAGAAAATTTGGTCAATCTATCAATAATGACCATGATGGCATCATTACAATGCAAGCAAAAAGGCAAACCCATAATGAAATCCATGGAAATGATATCCCATTTCCAATCTGGTATCAAATTAGGCTATAAAAGCCCTGCAGGGTGTTGATGCTCCGCCTTCACTCGTAAGCACTTCAACACAAAGTCAACAATGTCATGTTTCATACCAGCCCAATGATATATCTATCTAAGATCTATGTGCATCTTCTTGACACCAAGGTGTACCAAATAAAGTGCACGATGGGCCTCAGTCATGATCAAAATGCGAAGACCCTCCAAAGGAGGTACATAGATCCATCCAAGATGTCAAAGAAGACCATCTAACTCAAGAGTATATCTAGAATATCTACCCTCCAATGGTCTTCCAGACTCCACCATGGCTCTAACATCTTGATACTAGGTGTCTTGAGGAAGAACTCCAAGAATTCTCTCACTCAAGTCCACACCAATGGACAATGCTGCAACCTCATGCCGGCTACGGTTCAAAGCATCTGCCACTACATTCTCTTTCCCCTGAATATAATGAACCTCAAAATCATACTCGCAGAGGAATTCCATCCATCTTCACTGTCGAGCATTCAAGTTCGGCTACGTGAAAATATACTGCAAACTACGGTGATCACTATGCAACTCAAACCAATGCATGCACTGCAGCTGCCAACTCCAAGTCATGAACTGGATAGTTCAACTCGTGATCCTTGAGTTTGTGAGACTCATAGGTAACCACATGTTCATCTTGCATAAGCACTGCACCTATACCTTCTAAGGAGGCATCTATGCACACCATGAAATCTCTGGATAGATCAGGAACTGGCAAAATCAGAGCACTAAGAAGGAGTTCCTTCAAGGTACAAAAAGAAAGTTCACACTGCTCTGACCAAATGAACTTCTTCCCTTTCCTCTGAAGAGAAGTAACCAGGTGGCCTATCCGAGAAAAGCTCTGCACAAAGCGATGATAATATCCAGCCAAACCCATGAAACTTCAAACCTTAGAAACATTGGTCGGCACTGGCCAATAAACAATGGCTTGGATCTTAGAAGGATCCATGGATACACCTTCTCCTGAGACTATATGACCAAGATAGCTCACCTCTGACTAGAAGAAATCACACTTTGCCAAATTTACAAAAAGTTGATTCTCCCTCAAGCACTGCAATACCTGACGCAAGTGACCCTCATGCTCTTCCATAGATCTAGAATAAATCAACACGTCATCCAAGAACACAAGGACAAAGTGGTCAAGGTAGGTGTGAAAAACCCCATTCATAAGACTCATGAACACTGAAGGTGCGTTCTTCAACCCAAATGGCACCACTATGAACTCATAGTGACTATAACGAGTACAAAACGCCGTCCTATGAATGTCTGCATCATGAATGCGCAACTAATGATACCCAGATTTTAGATCTATCTTAGAGAACACCTTGGCTCCCTTCACCTGATTAAACAGATCATCTATCTGAGGCAATGGATATTGATTCTGGATGGTTACCTTATTCAACTATTGGTAATCAATGCATAACCGAAGAGAACCATCCTTCTTCTTAACGAAGATAACCAGCGCACCCCAAGGTGAAAAACTAGGATGAATGAACCCCTTGGCCAACAAATCCTCAACCTGCAACTTTGACTCACTCAACTCTTGAGTAATCATCTGATATGGTGCTCTCGAAATAGGTTTCACACTAGGAACCAATTCAATGCAAAAATCTATGTCTCGCTTCAAAGGCATACCAGGAATATCCAAAGGAAACACATCAGCATACTCCCGAAGAATAGGGTGATCATCGAGAGAGATTTCTCAACTCTCTTCCTCATCCACATCCTTAAGAGAAACTACAAAAAGATGACACCCTTGACGCATGCACTTCCTGAGATGCATAGAAGAAATAATACGTAAGGATATCGATCGCTGAATGCCAACGATCCCCACACTCCTGCCATGGTCATCTAAACACTCTATTGTCTTCAGACAACAATCTACACGAGCATTGTGAGATGATAACCAATCCATCCCCAACACAACTCCATAGGACCTGAAAGGAATGACTCGAAGGTCAATTGAAGTGACAAAGGGTCCTAGGTCCAACTCACAACTAGGAACGAAGGCATATACAAACACACACACACACCGGTAGCCAACTCTACTTGCCACCTATTGGCCTTCTTAGTAGACACAAGCCCACATTGCTCCACAATGGATGAAGAAATGAAAGAATCCTAAGCACCAAAATAAAAAAGTACAAAGATAGGAATACCACATAACACACTTGTGGTCTCAATCACTGTACTCTGATGCTCAGCCTGGCTATCATCCACCATTGTAAATACTTTATGGGATCTACCTACATCTCCCACTATCAGCTCTCATGCGGCTAGCCTCTGGCTAGTCGTCTGGTGAGGATAATGAGGGCACAGATCGGATTTATGGCCAAACTGGCCACAAGAGAAGCAAGCTCCTCTAACAGGTCCTCTACTCCCAAATGGCCCACTGGACTGCTAAAATCTCTCCCCACTAGGGGCCTGAGATGCACCCTACGAGGACTGCCCTGGAAAGGTCTACCTACTCTTCTACCAGTTCCTGCTCTTCTGAAACTGAGAGTTGCCACTCTGTTGGCCCTGAGACTGCTTCGGTCTTGATGACTGCTACTGCTACTTTTGACCACCCTTAGCAAGTGCTTGAGGACCTCTAAGAGGTGCAGTAGTCTGGGACTAATTCCCTCTCCCTCTAGACCCACTGAAAGGATCACTCCCAATCTGAACTCTAGACTAGCCACCATGCGGATGGCTAAGGTTCCGCTACACCAACTTGGCTTTCGCCATGGCTACCTCTATTGAAGCAGGCTCCAAAAATCTCACTCCTCCATTGATGCAGTCATTAAGACCCCTCTAGAAGTTTTGAACAAGCATAGCCTCATTATTGTCGATCCTGACATACTATTTAAGCTCATAGAACCTGTGCTCAAACTAATCTACTAACAACCCAAATTGACATAGAGCATAGAAATCGTCTGCACGTGACTACCTCCACTGGGGTGAGAGAAATTGTGCCTTGAATCTCTCCAGAAAGATCTCCCATGATAAGGTGTTAATGCTCACACCGATCCTCTCCTCCTCTAACCTCCACCAGATATATGTGAAGCTCTTGAGATGCATGATCACGCATCTTGCCTTAGTGTTGCTACCATATAGATACATGGCAAAACACCGATCTAAACTGATAAGCCAAGTCTCTGCCTCAAGATCGGTACCTTTACTGTCAAAGAAAGGAGGATTGGACCTCATCAAGTCCCTCATGTGCCCCATGTTACCTAGATCCTGGTCCACTGGGACCTCTCTCCCTCTAGGAGAGCTCTCTCTCTCTCTCTGGAATCTATTGATGGGACTCCACTACCTGGGCATGGATGGGTTGATCCACCTCAGGTCTGGGGCCTAGTCTAGCTAGCACCTCCTGAAACATCTGTCGCAGCTCTTCACTTTCGGGAACTTGCTCTCTTGAATGCAGTCCCTCCTAATGAATTGACTGATCCTGATCTACACTCACATGAGTGGGTGGTGGGGAAGGACTATGGCGGTCGTCAGAACCTCG
Organism: Cryptomeria japonica; assembly: GCF_030272615.1. NCBI lineage: Eukaryota > Viridiplantae > Streptophyta > Pinopsida > Cupressales > Cupressaceae > Cryptomeria > Cryptomeria japonica. The sequence goes on from NC_081407.1 coordinate 542,217,455, forward strand.
ACCTTATCCTCCTCCTCTGCTTTTGGTGCAGCCATCAACACGACCACCTCCCTTGGCTTTCCTAGCCATGACCTAACACTGCACAAGAGAGAAAAGTTCAAATCAAAGGCAAGGAAAGAAGAAAGGAAGTCACACCACAAGACACACACAAACTCACTACAAACCCAGAGTACCCAGTGTTGAAACATGGGCTCTGATACCAAATGTAATACCCCGCAAGGAACCCCAAAGGAAAACCCATAACAAGGGTGAATTTTTTTTTTAAAAAAAGTATAAACATAATAAGTGGATAACACACAACATGCATGATAACACAAGTAGAAGACTTACACCAGATTTCCCTAAGGGTAACCAACAAAAAATTAAAATCAAAAGATACATTCTACAATTAAGGTTAATCCAATAATACATCATTAACTCAATGATCACAAGAAACCATAAGCAATACAAATTACACCATAGAAAGATTGAAAGGATACAATATAATTTCTCTTGAATAAGCATGTACACATAACATAAAATAAACTGATAAATAACACCCCAATCTTAGGATTACATTGCTCTTCCAATACATGGCTTCTAAATATACATATAAATATAAAACTTAACCAATTACAAGGTTACAAAATATCATGATACAATGACCACATAGGTCTCCAAATAACAATAATCTCCAACATGAGATAGAGCATGAGCCATGATCCACAGAAACACCTGTGAAGCCAATCCTCGCATGAAGGTACAAACAAGTACATCCGATGGGAAGTGGCACTACCACCCAACCATGTATTTCCCAAAATGGAATCACCCCACCGTTCTAGGAGATAGCTGAGGACCCTCAAGCAATCAAAAGCATGACATGGTTGACAAAATAAAATGATTCCATGACAACACAAAATGAATCCACAATAATCCAAGTGACTCAACATCACAAATACACAAGTGAACCGACATCAAAAACCACAAGTGAACCTAAAGAGAGAGTGCCATCACATAGCTTATGATGGTTTCCATGGTCGGCCTCCATAGGTCCTGGCTCACTATCCTAGTAACCTTTCCCGAACCTCTGGTTCCAACTAAGTCTCACGGGGACCCTACCAACCTTTCATGAAGACAAGGTGGTCGGTTTTCCATTCCAGGCCTTCTCACTACATTATTTGCCTTGGTACAAGCACTCACCTATGCATGAGGTACAATATCTTTATTAATGTTTGAGAACTACCCACCTAATCAATTAATTATATTATCACTTATTATCTTACTTTCGAAGGGTCATCTTGCCAACCTCTTTGGGCGCAACCCCCATTCGGAAGCCACTCTCTCAAAGGACACTAAACAAACATGGTCACTCTATGAGGACCCTATGGAAAAGCAGACGGCCATAACACCACTGTCCAAAAACAAGTGATCAAAACAAGGACATACTAACTCTTGTTTAACCATAAGGCAAAGTCACTACATGGTTAAGACAACGAAGCAATCATATATCACTTGGTCAAGGTACCAAATATGCTACCACGGGATGACTGAACCACTGACCATAAATAACACAATATAACTCTTGCAAGGAAAGCTAATTTTACTAAGTCTGCACTCATACAATCTTTGAGAAAATCAGCATCATAAGCACTTGCAACATCATTGATTGAAAATTAAATAAAACACTCTTTTACCATTCACATCTATTCAATTTCCAAATCAATATTCCATCAAGGATACAATTCACATCAAATACTCAATTGAATAAAAAAAACATGAATTCCTAATAGGCATTTAATTCATTTCCAGAATATATATCCAAATTAACCAATTTAAATTACTAATTCATGCCTTGATTTCCAAATATACCTTATTAATTCAGTTAATAAAAATCACTTGAAAATCACTATTTATTTAACATAAAAAAAAACACTTTTAAAAACCATTTATTTAATAAAAATTAAATTCATAGCACATACCAGTTTGTACCGGTAAGGGTACAAGGTCAAGCGGGGGTCAAGGCCAACCCGCGGTAGTGTTGTTGCCGAGGCAGCAAACACTACCTACCAATAGTATGGCTATCGCTGGTAGTAGGCCTATTGACCGATAGTGCTGCTACCGTCGGTAGAAGCCGCTATCGACTGGTAGCACTGCTACCAACCTTTAGCAGTACTACCGACCGATAGTACCACTACTGCTAGTTGCAGCCGGTAGCACTGCTACCAACCAGTAGTGGTACTGCCGATCGGTAGTGCTGCTACCTGCATGTAGCAAACACTATCGACCAATGTGGTGGGACTAGCCCGCCACGGGGTAAGATAAGGCTTGCGATAAGAAAATAAAATACATGCCTTCCAAAGCATTAAAATAAATACGCCCAAAATCGTTTAAATATGGAAACGATTCATTCTTTGATCATTTCACAGGCACACACACACACCGTACCAAGATCCAAATTCCAAATGTATATTAACCAATATGGTAAATGGTGAAATGCAATCACACAAGAACCCCAAATCTTGGGCAATAAGATAATAGGAAGCACACAACAAACTAAATCCAATTCATTCTATTCCAAATAGGAGAGGCAATCCAAGAAGATGATTTTAAAGAACACAAAAACATACAACAAATAGAGAAATGAACCATTTCTTTCCTATAAGCAAACATATGATATAAGCTTCACAAATTCAACCATAACAGGCATTTCTTCTTCCATTCCAATCATTCCACAAGAATCTACAAGGGTAATTGCATCTTTTCAACACACAGGAAGCAACTGAAAAATTCAAAATTAAATTTAAAACAAGAACAAAACATCCAACCTTGAAGAAAACTAGCAACCAAAATGATGGAGAATCCCAATCCTTGCAAACCAAATCGAATTCTAGCTCCTCCTTCAGAATGGTTTTCTAAATTTCTCTCGCAAAAATTCTGCCTTCTCTTCTGTGAATTTCTAGGAATATATGGGAAAATAATTTCAACCTAAACTTTCTAGGTTGAAAGTTTTCTCCACCAATCAGATTAATTTATTTAAAAAGTAAATAGCAATCAGATTTTCCTCTTTTCCAAAAACAATTCTTTTCCAACAATTAAAATGAAAAAGTCAAATGGAAAGGTAAAAAGAAAAGCTTTTTATTTTATTTTCTATTTTCTAAAATACTTTCTTCAACATAATCATTTATCATTTAAATGGCTAGGCGATTATTTACTTCCTTCCCCAAAATATATTAATGCAACTTTACACAATGAAATAAGCCATTTAACCATTTAATCTAGCAAATCATTAATTTAATTAAATCAATATTCTCATAGCATAATAATTAACTAATTACGCCAACATAAGATAGCATCATCCATTCAATTAAATAACCATTCAGATGAACGAAAGCACACAACACATAGAATGATCAAATGATGACTCACAAATGACCAACCCTGTAATGCCCCGCTAGAAACCCTAAAGGAAAACAATACAACTAGGCAACTAAAAGGGCATAATAATTTTATTTTAAAGAACAAGTGCACTAATTATAACCATTGCATGTCTAATAACATAGCGGAATACTAACACATGATTTCCTAAGGGTTACCAATGAGGATTAATTTGCAAATTATGTTAACACCATGGTTAATCCAACTGTTCATCTAAAAAGGAAAATCAAATGCTTAAGACAAAAACTACACATACATCCATATTCCATAATGAAAGAATCAAAGTACTCCAATGCATTCATTTCTCATAGATCATATATACAAAATATTAAATCAACTGAATTAACATACAATCCAATGATTCCCTTTTTACAACATCCATAAATACATGGTTACCACAAATACCACAGATTACAAAGTTACAATATCAAGGTTACATAGAAGTTTGATACAATGACCACAAGGTCTCAACTGAACAATGATCACGAACATGAGGTGGTACATGAACCACGAACCAAGAACACCAGCGAAGCCCTTCCTTGCCTGAAGATACATTCCAGAACATCTGATGGGAAGTGGCACTACCACCCGACCATGTGATCCCGAAATGGAACCACCCCATTGTGCTAGGAGATAGTAGAAAACCCTCAAGAAAGCAAAGTAAGACAAGTACAAAAGAACTACAAGACTCCACAAACATCCATGTGACTCAACTCACAAACACTAGTGACTCTAAGGAGAGAGTGTCATCGCATAGCTTAAGATGGATACCATGGTACAACCTCCTAGGTCCCGACTCTCTATCCTAGTAACCTCTCTCGGCTTCCGGCTCCAACTAAGTCTCATGCGGACCCTACCAATCCTTTCATGAAGACAAGGTGGTAAGTTTTCCATTCTAGGCCTTCTCGTAACATTATGAGTCTTGTACAAGCACTACACCTATGCATGAGGCACATTATCTTAATTAATATTTATTCTAACTACCCCCTAATCAATTATTAGGTTATCACTTTTTATCTGACTTCCGACAGGTTATCCTGTCATCCACTTCCGGCATGGCCCCCGCTCAAAATCCACTCTCTCTCATAGGACACTACAGGAAAGGTCTCTCTACGAGAACTCTATGGTGAAACAGACAACCATACCTAATCCTAACAAACCACAGGTGAAGGATACACAATCACTAACCAAAGATTGACCATTTGGACAAAACACACAATGGCTCACATCAATAAGGCTATACATAAACACCTGACCAAGGAAATATAATAACATAGGACACAATGACAACTCAACCAGAATTGCAACGAAATTTAAACTTGACTGAAAACACCATTTACACAATATCCTAATACAGGCAATCTTTTCTTAAAATAGTCAAAATGCATAAATAGCTTTCAAATTAAGACTTCCAGAAAATAAGAATTACAGCTATATTAATACACTATTGAATAAGTCATAAACCTAATGTTTCATCTTCTCATAGTTCAGTTTCAGAGTTTCTCTCTCTATCCTCTGACTCTGTTTCTAAAGGATTGGGTGATCTAATTTCTAAGAGTTTCACTAAGTTTAATCAACCAACTTTCATGAAATATATCATTAATGCATCTATACTTGCATGATCGTAATTTAAACAATTATAAATTGATTGATATTGTGACTCTAACTCTTCCATTAGAATATTTCATAAATATAAATCTAGAACCTTCTTAATCTCTTAAATCCTTTCAACAAAACATACTAGATTTGAGCCTACCTCAAGAAACATGATCCATGGCTATTGCGATCCTTGATAACTTCAAACTGTTTGCAATACATCCGGGTTCCAATACTTTCCACCTCGGCTCTCTTCTATCTCACGAGATCTCTATTCCAAGTCCTTACCCTTTCTATATTTTGAGAATTTATTTGATAATAATAAAGTAATTAACACTCATTCAAGAGCGTAACCCCTAAGTTCAACACTAAATCGGAGATGATCATCATTGATCTTTTACAACTTGATCGTAAACACATCAAAATATCCACTATTCCATTCTCCCTAATCTCTTGTCACTCTTCTATGTTCTTGCTCTCCTCTATCTTTCTCTCTTTTTCTTTATTTCTCCCTGCTCCAACTTGCTATTTGCTATCTTCCTCTATATCTTTTCCTACCTTCTCTTCTTCATTCCATTCTCTAATCCTTTGTTGCCTCTCTCTTTTTCTTCCTAAAAACTGTCCTTTCCCTCGAGCCTTCACTATTATTTATACTACTCTCCTTCTACATCGGTTGCTATAACCTTGGCTTTTAAGTTAGCAATGACATCGACACCTCTGATAATCATCCAAGGTTCTCTTAGTTCCAATAACTTAGTGCTCTATGGGTTTGCATATCTGTCGACTAAGTTGGCTTCTATAGTTGACTGATCCGATCATCGTTGCCCATGTCTAATCCTTTCATTGTCTTAGCCACAGTTCTATTTAACAAAAAAGCATGATATAATTACAGACCTTCCTACCTCTCAAGTTATTTGCTTTTTTCAACATGTCTCCAGATCTGTTGACCATCGACCTGTTGTTCTCTGCAGTGGTGGAGTGGCAGGTCGATCACTTCCTTCTGAGGGTTGTGGGAGAGTTAAGTCGACAACTGACTTCTCTGCTAATTCATCGTGATTTGGGGGGTAATCAGTGGTGTCGACTCCCTCCATTAATATACTTTGCATGTTAACTTTCCAACCATAAAGCTTAAGTGGCTGCACGTGGTTTATGTGACTTGCACCGTGGCTTTCTTAGCATTAGACTCCATGATTCCTAAGTTGTAATGTGGAGTATGTTTCATCGCAAGGGAAGAGTGGTTAATGTTTAACTTCCAAGTGGTGTTTGGTTTAATGGAAAGGGAGAGAGGTTGTCGGTGGTAATAACGACCTCTCCCTTTATACAAGGGGGGTGGTCGATATTACTATCGACCACCCTAGTTATTGTTTTAATAACCTTCTTTCACCTGCCACCTTCACATTATGGTAAATAGTAATATACATGACTTATAATATATGATTTATTTAAGAAAAACCTAACAAAATAGGATATATATAATTTCAAATTATATACATGCTAATCAAAAACATAATATCTTGAATTGACATGATTATCCAATGTTAAAGTAATCATTTCAGCATAATTTAAAATAAATACACATAATTAAAGGTCTCCCTCGTGCCTATAATATATAATCCTAATTCACGTATATGCCAATATTCATAGACAAATACAACGTAACATGCAATAATTAAAATCACTAAACACACATACTGAGCAAACCTCAAGCAATTACTCCTAAGAGGTCAAACAACAAAATACGAAGGCCAAACAAATTGACAGGATGACCAACTAATGACACTCACCCGAGTGTACTGAATAAAATAGGGTCAACTACTATCTCCTCCACTTCCATTAGAAAATATAAGGCACGCTTAGACCTATGAAGCCAGGTGGAGATGATACCCCGTACCTACCCAGTACTTGTACCTGCAATATCTTGCATCACCGAACCACACAAGCATATATATAATATAGAATACACGACATACACACCGATGAAGGAAAATCATGACGTTCCCTGTCTCACCAAAATGAGTGAAGGAAAATCATCCCCTTACATCCAATACACTCGCAGACACTCAACATATAATTCCACATTGTATAGATAAAGTAAAGTGTCAGTACATAGCAATAATCCATAAAATTCCATAAATCACAACTACTGAAATAATGCAAATAAATTATGCATCTCATATCCATATAAAGCATGAAATAATGTCATATAAGTCTGAATAAAAAATCATGGCAATGTATCCACTGAAAACAACCAATAAAATATGAGTCCAATGAGTTCAAACGAGTAGGGATACTACAAACCCAAAGCACTATGACTCGCATACCAGCCAGACGGGAAAGACAACCAGCTGATAACACTAACACGAGTGTAACTGTGGGTCAAGTTAGGGTCCAACAACTATCTCCTCCACTCCCATCGAACATATAAGGCACACTCAGACCTATGAAACCAGGTGGAGTCGATACCCCGTACCTACCCGGTACTAGTACCTGTACCAAAGAACCACACGTGCATATAGACAATATATATATATATATATATATATATATATACATGACACACACATCGATGATGGAGAATCGTGACATTCCCTGTCTCACCGGAGTGAGTGAAGGAAAATCATCCCCTCGGATCCTATACAAATGCAAACACGCAACACATAAATAATGCATCACACATATAAGGTAAGAGTGTCAGTCCATGATAATGATCCATAAAATAACAATAATCATAAGCACTGAGATACTGCATAAAATCATACACCATAAATCTAGATAAAGCATGTAATAATATCGCATAACATCTGAATCAATATAAAATAATGTTCCACTGAAGTCAATCACAAAAATACAAAAAGATTCTGATCAAGGAGGGGTACTACAGAGGTAGCTTATTATGGAACATGAAAGAAGATATCAACAACGTTTTTGAAACCGTGTTTTTGCATTTTTCTTTTTTTCCTTAGTTTTGATCAAGATCCCAGATGAAAAAGGGGATATGAATGGAGATGAGATATGGATAGGAGAAGAAAGATCATAGGTAGTAATGGATGATGGAAGGAAGGAATTGATATGATAAGGTATATGGACTAGAGGGTATGGATATGGTGAAGAAAATAGGATGCTTGATGCTTAAGAAGATCCTTAGCTTTGTGAAGGTCAAAGATGGAAAAACAAGATGGATGTAGATAACATGATGGATAGTGGATGAGGGATAAGGAGAGATTTGGTAGGAAGGATAGAGTGGATGAAACTTACCGCCTAGTATAGAGGTCTCCATTTAAAAAAGGGCGATGTGGTAGATCAGCACAACATCTAGCGCCATTCAAATAACTGTTCTTGAACATTTCAAAGATAGAGACCCAACCCACACTTAGAATCTCTGAAAAATTCAATTGAACATATCTAGTGACTAGGAAGCATACTCAAAAGGGAAGAAGAATCCCGAACTGGATCAAGGTACTTAGTCTTTGATTACCCATGTGTGTGCAAATGTACTCATTTTTGTCCATATGATCATTGTCATCTTTAGAATCCGATGTGGCTAGCTACATGAGTTATCCTGACTTCAAAAGCATCCTAGATAGAGCCTCATTGCCAGTGGGTGGTCATAGCCTTGAAGAGGTCATCACTATAATATCATGAATATTTCTCCATTGCCAGCTAGGCATCCATAGCCCCAATGGAGTTACTCACATGTTACCAAAGCCAAGAATTTTGATATTGCATTTTTTCTTTTCTTTACTCGGTATAGCTTTTCTTTCTCATTCTTTTTTTTGATCTTTTTGATATTGATTTTAAACCTTTTTTTTTGTGCATTGGCTCATAAGAAATGAATCTCACACGCATCTAAGAATTATAGTAATGCTAAAGTAGGATTTTAGATTTTTCACTAGTCACGTCATCACCTAAGATTCACAATGACTTAGAGTAATTGATTAAGTGTGTGATGTATAGCTATCAAATGATGTTGGTATCAAGATACAATAGGTGACTCTCTTCTGAGTACAAATCCCAATCAAAAGGTAGTGTTAAAGAGGAACAACCTTAGATTCTAAATTGTATCATGAATAGATATCTAGGAAATGGACTAAACATAAGTTGAGTGTGGGCAAGCATGTAACAAAATGACACAAACGCCTATTTCACAAATGAAGGATTTATGCAAAGGATTGAATGGGAGGGATGGAAGGATGGAAAATAGGTTTTGGATAATAGATAGGATTTTGGAAGATTTGTGGTTGGATGGACATAAATGTCTTCAAGATCAACATTCTCACACACCTCAAGGGGTGGCAGAGTGATGGAGGACAAGTGGATTTTAGATTTTGAGATTTTGATGGAGGAGTGGATGTGGAATTCAGGACATAAAGACCCAATATGGATGAAGGAAATGATGGAAGAATAGATTTGGAAGGTGGGAGATGTGTAGATGGATGATTGAAGGAATCTTTTGGAACAACAAGTCTGGATACCAATTTTGATTTTTTGTTGGGATGCAATGCTTTTATGGTAATCCACATTGATTTTGATTTTTCTTTTCTTTGTGGTTCTTTGGAACGCATTGCCTCTATGAGCGACTTAGGAATCCACATAGTTTTGAATTTGTCCTTTTTGTGTATTGGGTCTTTGTGGCCTTCTGAATATTGATTTTTTCTTTGACATGTCTTTCAAATTGGACATGTTGTTCTTTGGATATATGTGGATTTTTGGACTTGTGGATCTTATGCTTCGAATCTAAATTTCTTCCAAAGGGAATGAAATTCATGGATGAATAGGAATGATACATAGGTAGTTTGGATGGGTTGATTTAGGTAGATGGTTGGAATGTGCTCATAGATGTGTACCTTTGTTGATCTTTATTTATGATAGGGTAATTGGATTATGAGCTAGGGGTCATATGAATAGTGGATGGAGGGACGTAGGGTCCTCATATGGATGGAAGGGAGAAAGACTTTGATTTTGGAATTAAAGGACCCAGAATGGATTTGGAGGATAGGGACTAGATATTCTTGGATTTAGATGGAGGAATGTGGGAATTAGCAGGGACACCGATGTTTTGAGAGTGATTTGTGTAAGCCAAGTCCATGATAATTGATATTTTCTTTGATATGAAGGGGTTCTAATATACCTTGCTCATGTAGGCCTAACCCTTTGCCTTAGTAATGCATGTTTAAAAAAATATTTTTAACAATAAGATACTTGTTGCTATTAAAACAAGAATGAGTCTATTTTAAGGAGGATATGGTATGTAAGAAATGACATGATCATGAATTAGACCAGACCAGATGAAAGTGGGGGAACCCATTTGATAGATAAGTGGTTCATGGCTAGCCTTGATAGGGATGATGGGATCTTGAGGTGGATTATGATCATGAGGGGAATAAGAAGGGATGATAGGATCTTTAGGTGGATTAGGAGCATTACAACATGGAGATGAAGGGAAACTCTGATCTTGACTCGGAAAAGGATAATTAGAGTTTATGCTTTGCTCTTGATTTTGAATTGGATCATTGAAGGGGATAGAAGGGATATCATGATCTTACTTAGGGGGTGAGTGTTGAAGGGGACTTGGAAGGACACTTTTCTCTTGAGGTGTAAGGGAATAATCTTGGATGGAATAAAAAAGGAAGGGATCTTCGTAGGATTCTTGACAAGTTGGATCTTGATAAAAAAATTGGGTTGAATTGTAGAGTCATGGTATCTTGACCTTGATTTATATTAAGACTCATTTCTTTTGACTTTGGATTGTCCTCTTGACATGAGGTAGGATTTTGGATATGTATGGGGGATTCTTGGAAGGATTCAACACTTTGGCATGATAAGAATGTATTTTGAATGAGACTCTTTGGAGTTGGTTTGCTTGGAAATGGAGCATATGGTGGCATTGGATCTAGGATTTCTGATTTGTGCGAGGGATTTGTATTGAGAAACAAATTATCTTGGATTTTGAATGTCGATATACCTTGAAGGTAAACTCGAAGTATGTAGTTATTGGATTTATTGGTTGGTGTGGGATCACATGACGTAGATATAGTATTGATATAATCACTTCGGAATGAGTCACTGCTAGACATGGGTGGATGATTTTTCTCATGCTTGAAAGATGCATCTTGACATATTTAGTTTCTCTTGCTCTGGGATTATGTATAGGACATGAAAGACTCCTAGGAGTATACTGATGAATGCAAAGGTGGACACTATTAAGCATTGGTTTATATATCGAATACAAAATTAGGACATGGCAAATTTGAAGTAGGTTAATGACAAAATCGAAGGACCAAATTAAGGACACTGTGCAAGAAATATTGATGATTGATTTGACCTAGTTTGAAACTATGATTGATGGTACCCTATACTAGACTTATGAGAAAGGACACAAAGACTGACTAAAAATTGATTGATGATGAAAGGTCTCTAGATTCTGGATGACTCTTTGGATAATTGTTTGAACCTAATTCTAAGATAATGCAAACGTAAAATGAGGACTACCAAGGATATGCAACCTATAAGACCTAAGA